>NW_028142161.1:115000-153477 GCF_055691185.1 Crinia signifera | reverse complement strand
TTCCATGTGCAGCCTCAGCCGAGGTGTGAGCTATGAGCGATACCCTCCATGCGCAGCCTCAGCCGGAGTGTGAGCTATGAGCCGTACCATCCATGCGCAGCCTCAGCCGTGGTGTGAGCTATGAGCGGTACCGTCCATGCGCAGCCTCAGCCGGGGTGTGAGCTATGAGCGGTACCGTCCATGTGCAGCCTCAGCCGGGGTGTGAGCTATGAGCGGTACCGTCCATGCGCAGCCTCAGCCGGGGTGTGAGCTATGAGCGCTTCCCTCCATGTGCAGCCTCAGCCGGGGTGTGAGCTATGAGTGGCTCCCTCCATGCGCAGCCTCAGCCGGGGTGTGAGCTATGAGTGGTTCCCTCCATGCGCAGCCTCAGACGGGGTGTGAGCTATGAGCGGTACCCTCCATGCACAGCCTCAGACGTTGTGTGAACTATGAGCGGTTTCCTCCATGCGCAGCCTCAGCCGGGGTGTGAGCTATGAGTGGTTCCCTCCATGCGCAGCCTCAGCCGGGGTGTGAGCTATGAGTGGTTCCCTCCATGCGCAGCCTCAGCCGGGGTGTGAGCTATGAGTGGTTCCCTCCATGTGCAGCCTCAGCCGGGGTGTGAGCTATGAGCAGTACCCTCCATGCGCAGCCTCAGCCGGGGTGTGAGCTATGAGCGGTTCCCTCCATGCGCAGCCTCAGCCGGGGTGTGAGCTATGAGTGGTTCCCTCCATGCGCAGCCTCAGCCGGGGTGTGAGCTATGAGCGGTACCGTCCATGCACAGCCTCAGCCGGGGTGTGAGCTATGAGCGGTACCCTCCATGCGCAGCCTCAGCCGGGGTGTGAGCTATGAGTGGTTCCCTCCATGTGCAGCCTCAGCCGGGGTGTGAGCTATGAGCGGTACCCTCCATGCGCAGCCTCAGCCGGGGTGTGAGCTATGAGTGGTACAGTCCATGCGCAGCCTCAGCCGGGGTGTGAGCTATGAGCAGTACCCTCCATGCGCGGCCTCAGCCGGGGTGTGAGCTATGAGTGGTACAGTCCATGCGCAGCCTCAGCCGGGGTGTGAGCTATGAGCGGTTTCCTCCATGTGCAGCCTCAGCCGGGGTGTGAGCTATGAGCGGTACCCTCCATGCGCAGCCTCAGCCGGGGTGTGAGCTATGAGTGGTACAGTCCATGCGCAGCCTCAGCCGGGGTGTGAGCTATGAGCAGTACCCTCCATGCGCGGCCTCAGCCGGGGTGTGAGCTATGAGTGGTTCCCTCCATGCACAGCCTCAGCCGGGGTGTGAGCTATGAGCAGTACCCTCCATGCGCGGCCTCAGCCGGGGTGTGAGCTATGAGTGGTTCCCTCCATGCGCAGCCTCAGCCGGGGTGTGAGCTATGAGCGGTACCCTCCATGTGCAGCCTCAGCCGGGGTGTGAACTATCAGCGGTTCCCTCCATGCGCAGCCTAAGACGGGGTGTGAACTATGAGCGGTACCCTCCATGTGCAGCCTCAGCCACGCTGCCTGTGTGATCAAGCTCCGGCGAAACGTGCGTCACAGACTCGGTCACGTGTGCACACGTGACCGCCTGAGCGTCTTCCTGCACGAAAATTCAAAGGACCCGCTCGCGGCTCCAGGAGACCTCACCGCTTGCAGGACTGGTATCGAGGGACCCCCTCCCTGTGGAGTACTATTGTGCCGGCTGGTCGGCTTGTCTCCAGACACATTTATTTATTTATTGCATGTCTTTGCGGCATTTACTTTTTCTCCCTTGTACATAGTTTTGGTTCTTCTGACCTCTGGTCATTATAATGATGAAGTGGCAAACATTTGTGGCAATTAATTAATGGTCCGCTCTTTTTCCTACACTTTGTTCTCCCCTCTTCCTGAGTGCTGAGGTCACGGGGTCCTACAAACATATAAGGCTGTCAGCATATTTTTATACTAGACACTGTGGTACTACGTGTCTCAGAACTGAGGACAAATAATTAAGTAATTACAATTATCTGCATATATTACAACTAAAACCAGAGCTCTAAACAAAGCGCTGTTTGGCTTCTTGAACGGCTTTGATTCAGATTTTGTGAATCCTGCTTGATTGTTTGAATTGAACCAGTGTATATGGAGTGACTTTGGTTTTGGTTTTGGGTTTGATTGTATTGCATCCAAAAGAGCATATGGGGTGTGTGTGAGCCATTGAAGACAATTTGTGAGGCATAGGTGTACTATCAATCAGCATCTTTTAAGCCTACTAGTCCTCTAAAAACAACTATTCTTACTTTAGCTAGGGCAATTAACCTGCTAACCTTTTTGTCTACAAAATACAATACCTGCTACAATGTGTGACAGCAGGTCTGCCACATAGTTTGATTTGTTGCCATTTTCAAAATACAATGGAAAAGGTACCAATAATTGCATTAAATGACAGTCAAGGGAGTTTTTGTAATTAAAAAGCAGAACACTGTATATGTGTAAATAATATTATGATAATAATTTTTTGGTATGTGTATATGTCATTATTTTTCTACCTTTGAAATTTTGAGTTACGCTGACCAATGATTATAATCCTTATCTCAAAATCAATTGAGACCACATTGATACTGCCTCTTGGTTAAAGGCATTAAGGATATATGACGGTCAGCTCTCATATTCATAGTTAAATGTATATTTGCACATACCAATCCGATTAAATCCTGCAATTAGCTAATAAATCGCCAGAATAGACTAACTGTAAAATAAATCAGTAACTTTGGTTACTAATCTAAAACACTCAGCAAATATATTAAAAAATCACACTAAAAAAACTACAAATTAAAAATCTTTATTGAACAACTTTTGTGATTAAGATATTAAGAGTGCACCCCACCCGAGTTTCTTTGCCTTTTGTTTTCCTTGTTAAACTTATACCAAACTCGGGGGTGCACCACTGACCATTACAATAATCAGGCCAAGGCTATTGTCACAAGCCTGTGTGTAATGATAACTCCAGTAGCTATTCTTCAATTTTAGTCAGTTAAATCTTTAATCCACTATCCACACTTCCATCCCACTTCAATTATTTAACCCCACCTAGTCTAGACTTCCCTCTACCTCTTTCTTTTAGTTAGGGTGTAATCTTTGTTAGAAATGGATTTCTCAGATTAGTGGGGATAAGAAATATTATTTATCAAGTCTAAACCTCAGCAAACAGTAAATGGGCTCCCAGATGTTATATCGTACTTCTAACACCCTATTGTCTGCACCCCCCATAGTGTCCTCTGTGTAGAGAGATAGATGTGTGCGTGTGTGGGGGGACAACATTCAGCAGCATTGGGGTACCATGATAAAATGATATCGGAGGCTGCGACTCCCGTGCAGGGAAGGATCTGTGTGTGCCAGTGCAGATTGCCGGGAAGCAGTTGTGTAACTTGTGTGGCTGGGAAATGATTGTGCAATGTGTTTGGATGTGACAGTCCGGAGTATATATTCCTCGCAGTGGACATATACACGTCATACGCACAGCCTCCAATATGCCGTGCTCCCTCACAGCCATCGTCCTCCTCTGTCTCCTGTCCTGCGGCTTCTCCTACCCACTGTGAGTACAGAGAGGGCCTGGTCAAAGGCGTAACTACCATTGGTGCAAGGGGTGCAGCTGCTATGGGGCCCAGAGCTGCAGGGGCCCCATATTTGCTTTTTAAGTAATATGTTTTATATATATTTATCACCATCAGTTGCTAAATAGGGGGCCCTTACAAACTTTTGCTATGGGGCCTGTGAATATCTAGTTACGCCTCTGGGCCTGGTGTGTAGTGTGAGTGCAGAGAGGGCGTTGTGTGTAGTGTGAGAGCAGAGAGGGTGTTGTGTGTAGTGTGAGTGCAGAGAGGGCCTGGTGTGTAGAGTGTGAGTACAGAGAGGGCGTGGTGTGTATGGTGTGAGTGTGCGTGCAGAGAGGGCGTGGTGTGTATGGTGTGAGTGCAGAGAGGGCCTGGTGTGTAGAGTGTGAGTACAGAGAGGGCGTGGTGTGTATGGTGTGAGTGTGAGTGCAGAGAGGGCATGGTGTGTATGGTGTGAATGCAGAGAGGGTGTTGTGTGTGTGTGTAGTGTGAGTGCAGAGAGGGTGTGGTGTGTGTGTATAGTGTGAGTGCAGAGTGGATGTTGTGTGTGTGTAGTGTGAGTGCAGAGAGGGCCTGGTGTGTATAGTGTGAGTACAGAGAGGGTGTGGTGTGTATAGTGTGAGTACAGAGAGGGCGTGGTGTGTATGGTGTGTGTATAGTGTGAGTACAGAGAGGGTGTGGTGTGTATAGTGTGAGTACAGAGAGGGCGTGGTGTGTATAGTGTGAGTACAGAGAGGGCGTGGTGTGTATAGTGTGAGTACAGAGAGGGCGTGGTGTGTATAGTGTGAGTACAGAGAGGGTGTTGTGTGTATCGTGTGAGTGTGCATGCAGAGAGGGTGTTGTGTGTGTGTGTGTGTGTAGTGTGAGTGCAGAGAGGGTGTGGTGTGTGTGTAGTGTGAGTGCAGAGAGGATGTTGTGTGTGTGTAGTGTGAGTGCAGAGAGGGTGTGGTGTGTGTGTATAGTGTGAGAACAGAGAGGGCCTGGTGTGTATAGTGTGAGTACAGAGAGGGCGTGGTGTGTATAGTGTGAGTACAAAGAGTGCAGAAAGGGCTCGGTGTGTGTGGTGCGAGTGCAGAGAGGGCGCGGTGTGCATGGTGCGAGTGCAGAGAGGGAGCGGTGTGTATGGTGCAAGTGCAGAGAGGGCGCGGTGTGTATAGTGCGAGTGCAGAGAGGGCGCGGTGTGCATGGTGCGAGTGCAGAGAGGGCGTGGTGTGTATAGTGCAAGTGCAGAGAGTGCGCAGTGTGTATGGTGCGAGTGCAGAGAGGGCGCGGTGTGCATGGTGCGAGTGCAGAGAGGGCGTGGTGTGTATAGTGCGAGTGCAGAGAGGGCGTGGTGTGTGTGTGGTGCGAGTGCAGAGAGGGCGCGGTGTGCGTGGTGCGAGTGCAGAGAGGGCGCGGTGTGTATAGTGCGAGTGCAGAGAGGGCACGGTGTGTGTGTGGTGCGAGTGCAGAGAGGGCGCGGTGTGTATAGTGCGAGTGCAGAGAGTGCGCAGTGTGTATGGTGCGAGTGCAGAGAGGGCGCGGTGTGCATGGTGCGAGTGCAGAGAGGGCGTGGTGTGTATAGTGCGAGTGCAGAGAGGGCGTTGTGTGCATGGTGTGAGTGCAGAGAGGGAGCGGTGTGCATGGTGCGACTCAGTGCAGAGAGGGCGCGGTGTGTATAGTGCGAGTGCAGAGAGGGCGCGGTGTGCGTGGTGCGAGTGCAGAGAGGGCGCGGTGTGCGTGATGCGAGTGCAGAGAGGGCTCGGTGTGTGTGGTGCGAGTTCAGAGAGGGCGCTGTGTGCGTGGTGCGAGTGCAGAGAGGGCGTGGTGTGTATAGTGCGAGTGCAGAGAGGGCGCGGTGTGCGTGGTGCGAGTGCAGAGTGGGCGCGGTGTGCATGGTGCGAGTGCAGAGAGGGCGCGGTGTGCATGGTGCGAGTGCAGAGAGGGCGCGGTGTGTATGGTGCGAGTGCAGAGAGGGCGTGGTGTGTAAAGTGTGAGTGCAGAGAGGGCGCGGTGTGCATGGTGCGAGTGCAGAGAGGGCGCGGTGTGTATGGTGCGAGTGCAGAGAGGGCGCGGTGTGCATGGTGCGAGTGCAGAGAGGGAGCGGTGTGTGTGGTGTGAGTGCAGAGAGGGCGCGGTGTGTGTGGTGCGAGTTCAGAGAGGGCGCTGTGTGCGTGGTGCGAGTGCAGAGAGGGCGTGGTGTGTATAGTGCGAGTGCAGAGAGGGCGCGGTGTGCATGGTGCGAGTGCAGAGAGGGCTCGGTGTGTGTGGTGCGAGTTCAGAGAGGGCGCTGTGTGCGTGGTGCGAGTGCAGAGAGGGCGTGGTGTGTATAGTGCGAGTGCAGAGAGGGCGCGGTGTGCATGGTGCGAGTGCAGAGAGGGCTCGGTGTGTGTGGTGCGAGTTCAGAGAGGGCGCTGTGTGCGTGGTGCGAGTGCAGAGAGGGCGCGGTGTGTATAGTGCGAGTGCAGAGAGGGCGCGGTGTGCATGGTGCGAGTGCAGAGAGGGCGCGGTGTGCATGGTGCGAGTGCAGAGAGGGCGCGGTGTGTATGGTGCGAGTGCAGAGAGGGTGCGGTGTGTGTGGTGCGAGTGCAGAGAGGGCGCGGTGTGCATGGTGCGAGTGCAGAGAGGGCGCGGTGTGCATGGTGCGAGTGCAGAGAGGGCGCGGTGTGTATGGTGCGAGTGCAGAGAGGGCGTGGTGTGTAAAGTGTGAGTACACTGTGGTGTGTATGTTATAACCACAGGTGTACGTTAGTTGTGCTCTCCTCCCGTTGTTGCCATGGGTGTGGTGGTGCTGCTTCTTCTTCTTGGGGAAGAATTAAAGGCGGGAAACTGGATATTGCTCTAAAGGGTTAATACTTTATTTCCACCAGTGGCGTAACTATAGCTCCGCAGTCCCCGCGGTGGCGGGGAGGCGCAGAGAAAGTTTGGGCGCCGGGGGTCTGCGGGAATATAGTTACCCGCTGCTGTCTCTGCCGGTACCTGCCTTCCCGTGCCTGGTCCCGTCACGGTCCCGTCTCTCCCAGCGCTGGCTAGTGGCTCCTGCTGCTATAATTAAAACGGACACTTAGAAAATGGCTGCCCCCATACTGCAGACAGTTTTCTGTCTGCAGTATGGGGGCAGACGTTTTCTAAGAGACTTTTCATTATAGCAGCAGGAGCCACTGGCCAGCGCTGGGAGAGACGGGACCGTGACGGCACCGGGCACGGCAGGCAGGTACCGGCAGAGACAGCAGCGCGGAGGGGGGGGGGGCGCGGAGGGGAGAGGGAGTGGGGGCGCCCAAATAGGTAGTTACGCCACTGATTTCCACCATGCTAAACAACCAATTGTTTAAATATCAGTAATTAATGGACAATGACAGTTGAATAATGTACCACATCCGCTATCTAACTACGACCACAGGGATCCCTACGTCCCCTTTTCTTCCAAAACACGGGTTAAACAAATAATCAATGCCGTTCACTTCTTGCTACTGTCTCAATTGAATATAACCTTGGGCACCATATTCACATAAAGCAAGACAACACAGATAATTATTATTACATAGACAAAGATAACCAGAGAAATGTCATTGGATGCATAAGAATAAACAGAGAATTACCATTGCGCAATAATACATATTGTATAGTGCACTGGTTGTACCTGGATGATATCACTGTTAGTCCTTATAGAATCCTTGGAGAGGAAAGTTCAATCACCCCTTAAAAGTCTGGAGTCTATCACAGAGATCCCAAAGGGTCAGTTCCTGCTTTGGACTATATACTTGTACTGTATATCTGTAATCCACTGGGTTATGGCCATAATTAGTGAGATAATAAATGTCTTTCCTGCAGCAGTCTTTTGTTCAAGAGGATCCAACCTTAAGAGGATAAATACAAACAAATGCAGTAGGATATTGGGTAACTCAGATGCCTCTTCTATAAGCTGTAATCACAGGGGCCAATGATACTTCCACATACCTCCCAACAGTCCCGATTTCAGCGGGACAGTCCCGATTGTCAGGGGCTGTCCCACTGTCCCACCCGCGGGCGGCAGTTTCCCGTGGTGTGGGGGGGCTGTTGGGAGTCCCCCCAGTCTGCTGCTAAGCAGCGGGGAATAAACGCTGTGCGCATGCGCACAGCGCCTATTCCCGTAGCCAGGGGGCTGGGGGCATGGCTAGAGGCTCACAGAGCCTCTGGGTCATGCCCCCATAGCGGCAAAATGGGAGCATGGCCTCAAGGAAGAGCCACGAGTATAGGCCACACCCCCCCTGCGGCGCGCAGCAGCTGCATCCCGCATCCGACTACTCCAAAGTTGGGAGGTATGCTTCCATCCCCTGCCACTGAGCAATTCTGGAGTTATTCAATACAGTCTATAAACATGACAGTCTTTCTTGGTGTGGCTGGTTAGATTTGGGAGAGGGTCACTTGAAGATGAATTCTGTTTGCCCAGCTTCTTACAGTGTCCATTTACACAAACTTACATGAGATCCCAGTATAACCTGCTGGTCCAATAGCTCCCCACTGCTCTCTGCTCTCCTCATGTGCTCCTCTCCTCATGTGCTCCTCTCCTCATGTGCTTCTCTTCTCATGTGCTCCTCTCCTCATGTGCTCCTCTCCTCATGTGCTCCTCTCCTCATGTGCTCCTCTTCTCATGTGCTCCTCTTCTCATGTGCTCCTCTTCTCATGTGCTCCTCTCCTCATGTGCTCCTCTCCTCATGTGCTCCTCTCCTCATGTGCTCCTCTCCTCATGTGCTCCTCTCCTCATGTGCTCCTCTCCTCATGCGCTCCTCTCCTCATGCGCTCCTCTCCTCATGTGCTCCTCTCCTCATGTGCTCCTCTTCTCATGTGCTCCTCTCCTCATGTGCTCCTCTCCTCATGTGCTCCTCTCCTCATTAGCTCAGCAACTTCCTGGTTCCTTTCTCTGTCCTGCAACTTTATTTAACAAAATGCAAAAAGCACAGTTTGGCTGGGATAGTCCATTCCCTCCATCCTCAGTGGCAAACGCAGGATTTTCAGAAGGGGGTTTCCAGAGGGGCGGAGCGAAGCACGGAGATGGACACTTAGGTGACCCAGTATATGCCGGGTCAATTAAAGTATTATAGATAGACCAAATGTATATAAATAATAATAATAAAATATATATACACACACACATATATACACACATACAGGGGCGTCAACAGCATTGTATGACCCCTGGGCATAGCAATGTATTGGGGCCCCTACCGATCCTCCAGCGGTAGGGGTGGGGGAAGCTTTGATGTCCCGCGGGTGGTAGGGGGTATTATATCAACCGCTCTGCATGTAGGGCCTGGATCAGTAATTTCCACTAATTACCCCTTTACTGCACAGATGGTAGGAGATGGAGTGGGAGAAGGGGGCATTGGGCTGAATGAAGGGGCTCTGATATATAACTTCCAGGGTGGTAGAGGATGTTTAATATGCAGAGGAGGGGTGTATAGTGGAGTGGGCTAATTATTCATAATTTTCTGGTGGGAGGACAGCTTGCTTGACTGCAGATATCTCCAGGTCCCAGAAATAGGTTTCTTAGATTGGAATGGAAAAACTAGAGAATCCCACCTACCAAATGGTATTGGGGACTAGGGGATCAGAGTTCAGGAGGCAGAGCAATCTGCCAACGAGTATATAAAACTACATACCAGGTGTGTGGAGCTGGAGCAGTAACCAGCTTATGGAAGGCTGATATCTCTGGTTCTGGGAACAGTAGAGACAAGCTGCCAGTGTCCCTCAAAGAGGGAGAGTACCAGCTTTTGGAATATACCCTCAGAAAAACTCTAAGTCAGACAGAACCTGAAATATCTGACTGGGAACAGCAATTAACAGGCTTGGATGGGGATCACTGCTTTGAAGTCAGATATCTCCGGTTCCCAAGGGCCGATTTTTACAATTCTTATATCCATGGAAAGAGGGGACCCTCAGCTTTTAGATGAGGGTCCTTAGACTCCTGGGGGGTTTCTGGGTACTCAGAAACCCCCCCTGCATGCGCTACTGATCCTGGAGGGGTATTTACCTTTTAACCCCTTGAGTGGTATGCCCGGAAATTTTCCAGACTCAGCTGCGCTGCCGCAGCGGGCTGTCCTGGAAAATTTCCGGGTATACCACTTTTTGCATTAGGTGCCCGCCAGTGGAGCACCACTGGTGCACTACCTTTAGGGATCCCAAGCCGCCGCGAAACATCCCAGAGTCTGCCGCCTGTGTCATGACTGACAGGTGGCTGGGGGAAGCGGCGGCAGGGGATCTAGCTCCGGCGTACTAACGCCGGAGCAGAGGTGAGGGGGGGAATGGCGGCTTCCCATCTGTGGTGGGTTTTGCTGGGGCAGGACAAACCTGCCCCAGTAAGTTTGTCCTGCCCCAGCAAAACCCACCACTCAAGGGGTTAACAGAGTCCAGTCTCATTCAAACAGGCAATGTTATGTATGCATATATATATCACATGTGAAAGTGTGTGTGTGTGTGTGTGTGTGTAGGAGTGTTAGTGTGGGTATATGAGAGTTTTAGTGTGTATGTGTATATAAGAGTGTTAGTGTGTGCATTGAGCGAGAGTGTTTGTGCATACCTCCCAACACTCACGATTTCAGCGGGACAGTCGCGATTACCGGGTCCTGTCCCGCTGTCCCACCCGCGGCCGGAGGTGTCCCGCTACGGGGGGGGGGGGGGGCAGTTGGGAGCCCCCCCCCCAATTTAACAGAATAGACGCACAGCGTCTATTCCCGGCTGAAAACGGGGACGCGGCTCATTTGCATAAGCCGTGCCCCTCATTTACATAAGCCGCGCCCCCTTTTTGGACGTGCGCGAGTGTCCCTATTTCTGCAGCTACAAAGTTGGGAGGTATGGTTTGTGTGTGTGTGAGAGAGAGAGTGTTACTGGGCGTGTGTGTGCGAGAGGGTTAGTGTGTGTGTGTGTGTGTGTGTGTGTGTGTGTGTGTGTGTGTGTGTGGTGGAGGTAGAAGTGCCAGGGGCCTGATGCAGCCATTTCCGGTATCATGGTCCCACCCTTGTCCCTGGAGTCAGAGGACCCTGGACCCCACCCCACAACACCCCTACAATTTGGGTTTCCTGGACTTTGGGAACTAATAGATGTAATCTATTGCAGGATAAAGGGGAGACACAATGACACCGGCTCCAACCTCTTCTCCCCCCCTGACCCCTCCTACAACGACACAGGTGAGACTCCTCCCTCTGCGCCTTCTGCCTCATGTGCATTATATAACAGTACATAATAAGGGACTGGACTGATGCAGAGTGTCCTAATTCTAACTTGTCCAATAGAAGGGGTCTATCTACTATGCATTGGAGAGAGATAAAGTACCAACCAACAGATCCATACATACACATTCTGGTGCCAGGTGCCGGGAAGTCCATTGGTGCCCCATCTATAATAATTAGGGACCGCGTATGCTGAAGGTGAACATGGTAAAAAAGGGGCATGATCTCATGGCTAAGGGGCAGTAGTGCCCTTAATTCTAAATATGTCACATAGTGGTAGAGCCCCTTACACATTATGCCACACAGTAGTAGTGTCCCTTACACATTATACCATACAGTAGTAGTGCTACTTACACATTATTCCACACAGTAGTAGTGACCCTTACACATTATGCCACACAGTAGTAGTGTCCCTTACACATTATACCATACAGTAGTAGTGCTACTTACACATTATTCCACACAGTAGTAGTGACCCTTACACATTATGCCACACAGTAGTAGTGTCCCTTACACATTATACCATACAGTAGTAGTGCTACTTACACATTATTCCACACAGTAGTAGTGACCCTTACACATTATGCCACACAGTAGTAGTGCTACTTACACATTATGCCACACAGTAGTAGTGTGCCTTACACATTATACCATACAGTAGTAGTGCTACTTACACATTATTCCACACAGTAGTAATGACCCTTACACATTATGCCACACAGTAGTAGTGTCCCTTACACATTATACCATACAGTAGTAGTGCTACTTACACACTATTCCACACAGTAGTAGTGTCTCTTACACATTATGTCACATAGTAGTAGTGTCCCTTACACATTATACCATACAGTAGTAGTGCTACTTACACATTATACCATACAGTAGTAGTGCTACTTACACATTATTCCACACAGTAGTAGTGACCCTTACACATTATGCCACACAGTAGTAGTGTCCCTTACACATTATACCATACAGCAGTAGTGCTACTTACACATTATTCCACACAGTAGTAGTGACCCTTACACATTATGCCACACAGTAGTAGTGCTACTTACACATTATGCCACACAGTAGTAGTGTCCCTTACACATTATACCATACAGTAGTAGTGCTACTTACACATTATTCCACACAGTAGTAGTGACCCTTACACATTATGCCACACAGTAGTAGTGCTACTTACACATTATGCCACACAGTAGTAGTGACCCTTACACATTATGCCACACAGTAGTAGTGCTACTTACACATTATGCCACACAGTAGTAGTGTCCCTTACACATTATACCATACAGTAGTAGTGCTACTTACACATTATTCCACACAGTAGTAGTGACCCTTACACATTATGCCACACAGTAGTAGTGCTACTTACACATTATGCCACACAGTAGTAGTGTCCCTTACACATTATACCATACAGTAGTAGTGCTACTTACACATTATTCCACACAGTAGTAGTGACCCTTACACATTATGCCACACAGTAGTAGTGTCCCTTACACATTATACCATACAGTAGTAGTGCTACTTACACATTATTCCACACAGTAGTAGTGACCCTTACACATTATGCCACACAGTAGTGTGCTACATACACATTATTCCACACAGTAGTAGTGCTCCTTACACATTATACCACACAGTAGTAGTGCTACTTACACATTATTCCACACAGTAGTAGTGACCCTTACACATTATACCATACAGTAGTAGTGCTACTTACACATTATGCCACACAGTAGTTGTTATGTTGCCCTGGCCTGGGCACCAGGGACAATACGGGTTCCAGACGGAGAGATGATAAGGCGTGAGCCCACAGCCGGGACCGCCGGTTAGGACGGCCACAGCGGGTCCTACACTCTCTCTGTTGAGTCCCCGAGGCAGGTGGCAAACCCCTGCGGAGCTAGGCTTCACCTGTGGCCGCCGCGTTCGAAGGAGCGAGTTAAGCCCGCTCCGACTCCGATGCAGCCAGGTCTTATGTGGTGACAAGGGGTAAGCGATCGCCACGGGGAACACTCAAGAGGATAAGCTGACTACTGGACCTAACTGGAAACTGGCCCCTAACTGCCGGCACCAGGCCAAGACGGGGAGTGCGACCTAGTCGCAGACACCAGCGGATAGAAGGGAGTCCCCAAGAATACTCCAAAGGGACCGTGACTCCCAAAGCAGGGATCTGGAAGAACGGTGACACTCCTGCCTAAACAGAACACTAATGACAGACGGGGGCCAGGTAACACATACAAAAAGACGGGGACAAGAATACAAAGAAGATAACCAAGGGCAGTCCCACGGAGGGGCTAGCCACGGAGGGCCAGAGAACCAAGGAAGAAAAAGACCAGAGCTCCACTGGAGCACTTACGTGACCCACGGAAGATGGAGACAGTGGGTCCGCTGCAGGCTCACAGGCTGATGGAGGAATACAGCAGAGGAGTCCGGTGAAGTGCTGGAAACAAGGGATCCACAGGAAAACACAGCTGACAGGCTGGGAGACAAGACAGGCTGCAATGGAGATCTGCAGCCAGGAGAACTGGGACCAAGGACCCAGGGGCCCGGAGAGAAGAAGCTGATAGCAACGAGTGCACAAAGCTATAACCGGCGTCTGTGCCCAGCAGACGCCGGCTATTTATTTAAACTTCGCGCCGCCTGACTGACGTCAGGCGAGCGCGTCTCTGGCTGCCGGGCGGAAGCTCAGGGACGTTGCCTAGCAACGCCCCGACGCTTAGCCTCAGAGTGAGGCTTGGGACGCTGCCCGGCAACGTCCCCCGCCGCGTCAGATGACGCTGCACTCGCCGTCCGTCCGGGTGTAGGGATACCCGGACGGCGGCATGCAACAGTACCCCCCCCTTGAGGAAGGGTTAACAACCCTTTCCCACCAGGTTTATCTGGGAATTGACGAAAAAAGGCCCTCCTAAGGTCGGGCGAGTGCAAGTCTCCATCGGAGACCCAGGACCTCTCTTCGGGACCAAATCCTCTCCAGTGTACCAGAAACTGCAAGGAACCTCTCACAAGCCGGGAATCGAGGATTTTCTCTACACGGAATTCCTGTTGCCCCTGCACCATCACTGGGGCGGAGCCATTCCTCAGTCTGCGAGGAAATCTCTGTGAGAACACCACTGGTTTAAGAAGCGAAGCATGAAAGGTACTCGAAATCCTGAGGGATTTAGGTAAAGCAAGACGGAATGCTACCGGATTAACCCTCCTGACAATCCGAAAAGGCCCAATGAACCGAGGCCCTAACCTTGCTGATGGTTGGTAAAGCTTTATATTACGGGTGGATAGCCACACCCAGTCACCAACTTTGAAAGAGCAAGGCCGTCTGGATTTGTCAGAGAACACCTTCTCTCTGAAAGCAGCTTCTTTAAGGGCCAAGTGGACTTTCCTCCATATGACTTTGAGGCGAGAGGCAGCTGTCGAAGAAGAGCCAGAGGCATTCGGTCCCAGAGAATTAGCCCGTGGATGGAATCCGTAGACTGCAAAAAAGGGCGACGTCTTAGAGGCCGAATGATGTGCGTTATTATACGCAAATTCGGCCAACGGCAGGAAACTAATCCAGTCATTTTGAAGTTTGGAAACAAAGACCCTCAGATACTGTTTAAGAGACTGATTAAGACGCTCTGTTTGTCCATTGGCCTGTGGATGGAATGCGGAAGTAAGGCTGATCTTCACCTTTAAGGCAGCACAGAACATTCTCCAAAACTGAGCCACAAACTGTGGACCCCGGTCGGACACAATATCACTGGGAAATCCGTGCAGACGAAAAATGTGTTGAAGGAATAGCGTGGCCAGTTCTTTAGCCGAGGGTAACTGCCTTAAAGCCACGAAATGTGCCATCTTAGAAAATCTATCGATGACGACCCAAATGACTTGACAGTGTGATGAGACTGGAAGACCCACAATAAAATCCATGGCCAGATGGGACTAAGGCCTGCCTGGAACGGACAAAGGCAACAACTCTCCCAATGGTCGAGAATGAGCAACTTTATGTCGGGCACACTCCGGACAAGACAAGACAAAGTCCTTGCTGTCCCTGGCCATCCCTGGCCACCAGACCACTCGGGATAATAAAGCAAGGGTTTTATATACTCCTGGGTGACCCGAAATCTTAGTATCATGGCATTCTGCCAACACTCTGCGTCTCAATGAAGGAGGAACAAACAGTTTATTCTCCGGAGTTTGGGCTGGAGCTTGCCCTTGAGCTTGCCGGAGAAGACCCTCCAAGGTCTGGCTAACTCCGGCATGGATACAGGATGAAGGAATGATGGACCCAGACTTGATCCCACCCTCTTGTTGAGGAACAAAACATCTGGAAAGGGCGTCTGCCTTAATGTTTTTCGATCCAGGGACATAAGAAATAATGAAATTAAATCTCATAAAGAAGAGTGCCCACCGGGCTTGGCGAGCGTTCAGTCTTTTGGCTGATTCAATGTGTTGTAGATTCTTATGATCGGTTAAGACCAGAATCTGATGAAAAGCTCCTTCCAGCCACTGACGCCATTCATCAAAGGCCCACTTGATGGCAAGTAACTCCCTGTTGCCCACATCATAATTGGACTCAGCTTGAGAAAATTTTCTGGACATGTAGGCACAGGGGTGGAATTGTGAAGACTCCGGATCTCTCTGAGAGAGAACCGCCCCGGCCCCAACTTCGGAGGCGTCGACTTCCACCACAAATGGCAGCTCAGGGTTGGGATGTCTAAGAACTGGAGCCGAGATGAAGGCTTGCTTCAAGGTCTTGAAAGCCTGTTATACCTGAGGAGACCATGCTGATGGATCCGCACCTTTCTTGGTCAACGCCACCAAGGGTGCCACAATTGAAGAAAAGGCATGAATGAATCGCCTATAATAATTGGCGAACCCAAGAAATCGCTGGACTGCTTTTAAATTGGTGGGTCGCACCCAATCTAAATTGGCTTGTAATTTCTTGGGGTCCATTTGGAACCCTTGTGAAGAAATTATATATCCCAAGAAAGACACCTGGGTCACCTCAAATTCGCATTTCTCTAATTTAGCGAATAACTGATTCTCGCGTAATTTTTGCAGAACCTGACGAACTTGTGTCCTATGCGAGTCCAAGTCTTGGGAAAAAATTAAAATATCATCTAAATAGACAACTACGAATTTGCCCAAGAATTCCCGAAGGACATCGTTAATAAAATCCTGAAAAACGGCTGGGGCATTGGATAACCCGAACGGCATTACCAGGTACTCATAGTGCCCCGTCTGAATGCCGTTTTCCACTCGTCCCCTTCCAGGATTCTTATGAGGTTATAAGCCCCCCTAAGGTCAATTTTAGAAAAAATGGTAGCGGAACGTAGTTGGTCAAACAGAACCGTAATTAAAGGAAGGGGATAGGTGTTTTTCACCGTAATTTTATTAAGGGCACGGAAATCTATGCACGGCCTCAAAGAACCATCCTTCTTTTCCACAAAGAAGAAGCCGGCGCTGAGCGGAGATTTAGAGGGCCGAATAAACCCCTTGTAGTCATCCATGGCCTTTGTCTCCGGGAGAGACAATGCATAAAGTCTACTCTTGGGCAATGGCGCGTTGGGGACCAATTGTATGGCACAGTCGTATGGCCGATGTGGAGGTAAACTGTCGGCCTTACCCTTTGAAAACACGTCTGCGTAATCCCGGTAGGGAATGGGAATCCCTGCTAAAGAGGTGGATTTCACAGGGAGCGAAATATGAAGGCACTTCTGCTGACAATTGGGGTTCCACTGGGTAATCTCCCCAAGGCGCCAATCAATGATGGGATTGTGTTTTCTCAACCAGGGGAAACCCAACACGATGGGTACCGAAGAACATGAGGTTAACAAGAAAGTGATCTCCTCCTGGTGAAATAGACCAATGGTCAACTGTATGGGTGAAGTCTGAAAAGTAACGGCCCCATTGGACAGAACCCCACCATCTAAGCCCCGTAAGGTAATGGGGATAGGTAGCTGGAGTTGCGGAATCCCCAAGCTCTGGGCGAGGGAAGAGTCCAAGAAATTACCAGCCGCGCCGCTGTCAATAAATACTGACCCCGAAAAATTACCCCCTTGAAAAGAAATATGCCCCGGGATTAGTAATGAATCTAGAGAGGAAAAGAGCTGGAGGCCAAAGTGAACCCTCTCTTCGTTCACTTGGCCCGGCCTTTTACTGGCCTATTGGGGCAATTTCTTAAGATGTGACCCTTACAGCCACAGTATAAACACAGACCTGAACTTAATCGACGAGCCCTTTCTTCCGGGGAAATGCGAGCTGCCCCAAGTTGCATGGGCTCCTCACTTTCCTCAGGGGTCATCGGAACATAGGGAACCACCCGAGTGAGCGAGCCCCGTTCCGACCTCCGCTCACGGAGGCGACGGTCAATTTTAATGGCTAATTCCATTAACTTGTCCAATGTTTTAGGTGCCGGGTATTGAATGAGGCAATCCTTGATCTCATCGGAAAGACCGCAACGAAACTGACTGCGTAATGCAGGGTCGTTCCACCCGCAATCATTCGCCTATCGGCGGAACTCGGTACAATAAACCTCGGCTGGGTCTTTCCCTTGTCTAAGGGCTCTAAGATGGGTCTCTGTTGAGGCTTCACGGTCAGGATCATCATACAAAGAACTAAAGAAACTGTCTACGGAAGCCAGGGCTGGGCTGTCCGAAGGCAATCCAAAGGCCCAGGTCTGGGGGTCCCCCGGGAGCAAAGAGATAACTAGTCCAATACGCTGGGCCTCGGATGAGAAGGAGCGTGTTTTGAGTCGAAAATACAACTTGCAACTCTCACGAAAATTAAAAAAGGTTTTGCGGTCTCCAGAGAACCGATCAGGCAAGTTCATTTTAGGATCTGAACCCCCTGAGTCTGGAGGTCGCGACCTCTGCTCTTGGGACGATACCTTCAAGGACAATTCCCGGACCATCTGAGTAAGCCCTTGAAGCTGATCAGAAAACGTCTGAGACGGGGTACTCATAATATCAAACGACACAAGTCACTACCCCTCCAGGTATTTGACAGGGGAGACCTGTCTTTATTCTGGCCGGTTATAATGTTATGTTGCCCTGGCCTGGGCACCAGGGACAATACGGGTTCCAGACGGAGAGATGATAAGGCGTGAGCCCACAGCCGGGACCGCCGGTTAGGACGGCCACAGCGGGTCCTACACTCTCTCTGTTGAGTCCCTGAGGCAGGTGGCAAACCCCTGCGGAGCTAGGCTTCACCTGTGGCCGCCGCGTTCGAAGGAGCGAGTTAAGCCCGCTCCGACCCCGATGCAGCCAGGTCTTATGTGGTGACAAGGGGTAAGCGATCGCCACGGGGAACACTCAAGAGGATAAGCTGACTACTGGACCTAACTGGAAACTGGCCCCTAACTGCCGGCACCAGGCCAAGACGGGGAGTGCGACCTAGTCGCAGACACCAGCGGATAGAAGGGAGTCCCCAAGAATACTCCAAAGGGACCGTGACTCCCAAAGCAGGGATCTGGAAGAACGGTGACACTCCTGCCTAAACAGAACACTAATGACAGACGGGGGCCAGGGAACACATACAAAAAGACGGGGACAAGAATACAAAGAAGATAACCAAGGACAGTCCCACGGAGGGCCAGAGAACCAAGGAAGAAAAAGACCAGAGCTCCACTGGAGCACTTACGTGACCCACGGAAGATGGAGACAGTGGGTCCGCTGCAGGCTCACAGGCTGATGGAGGAATACAGCAGAGGAGTCCGGTGAAGTGCTGGAAACAAGGGATCCACAGGAAAACACAGCTGACAGTAGTCGTGTCTCTTACACATTATACCATACAGTAGTAGTGCTACTTACACATTATTCCACACAGTAGTAGTGACCCTTACACATTATGCCACACAGTAGTAGTGACCCTTACACATTATGCCACACAGTAGTAGTGACCCTTACACATTATTCCACACAGTAGTAGTGACCCTTACTGTGGGACGTCGGCGACCATTGAATGATTTCTCCTGCAGAAGAGGCATGCGAGGGGCTGTGTCCTAATTGCACATCCTCTTGCATGGTAGTGGGGGGAATCAGTGGCGGTGGGGGACTTGTATTTGGCGGGGGCAGCGTCAGCGTCATAGTGATACATAGTTTTCAATAATAGCCCTAAGTATAATCTAAGGATGATCTGCGGATGGATGAGACTCCAAGTTCTGAAGATACCCTCCACCATCCATACCCCCCCCCCTATGCACAATAGCCACTAACCCCTCCACCCCAACCGCACCCCCAGTGCACAATAACCCTCTCTGTGTATTAGGACTTTTTCACTGTTGCCAAATTCATGGGCCTCAAGGTTCTGTTGATGCTCCTGCGGTGGATGAGGGCAGGTAAATAGGCCGGTGTGAGGAGCTTACGGCCGGTGTGCTGCATTTATATACATAACGAGGCAATAACGTATCGGCTGTCGTATATCTGCGCACTTATTCATTGCC
Source organism: Crinia signifera (assembly GCF_055691185.1). Taxonomy (NCBI): domain Eukaryota; kingdom Metazoa; phylum Chordata; class Amphibia; order Anura; family Myobatrachidae; genus Crinia; species Crinia signifera. Next base: position 134,317 of record NW_028142161.1, on the reverse strand, counting down.
ATGTCCTCTTAGGTGTGAACGGACGCTGTACGGATGAAGGGTTTGGCGCCATGACGCTGGACGATAAAGGAGTCATGCATTATTTAAGAGGTAATTGCTAATATGTGTCCATGATGTCATACAATGTGTAGGGGGATAATAAGTCCCAGGGGTAAATGTTATAGCTCTGCGGGGCATCAGCAAGATCCCTGTGAATTTGCTTAATGTGGTAATCATTTAGTGGGCAATATCCCCCTCCCCAGTGCCTGCAACCTGCTGTGGTCAGGCGGTGAGGGCCTCAGAGTCCGGGCGGGGAGGGCCTCAGAGTCCGGGTGGCGAGGGCCTCAGAGTCCTGGCGGCGAGGGCCTCAGAGTCCGGGCGGCAAAGGGCCTCAGAGTCCTGGCGGCGAGGGCCTCAGAGTCCGGGCGGCGAGGGCCTCAGAGTCCGGGCAACGAGGGCCTCAGAGTCCGGGCGGCGAGGGCCTCAGAGTCCGGGCGGTGAGGGCCTCAGAGTCCGGGCGGCGAGGGCCTCAGAGTCCGGGCGGCGAGCACCTCAGAGTCCGAGCGGCGAGGGGAGGGCCTCAGAGTCCGGGCGGTGATGGCCTCAGAGTCCGGGTATATACAGTTATGAGGAGAGCACCATAGGATTGGTTGATAGATAATCCTATGTCAGTTGAATCTCTGTCCTGACCAGATGGTGTCTCCCAGGTGATTATGTCTGGAAAGGATTTCAGGGCCCAAGAAAACTCATCAATGAGACATGGGAGAGTGTGAGTGGCCCAGTGGATGCAGCATTCAGAAATCAGCATCAGAGAACCTACCTATTCAAGGTGAGACTGTCCTGCTCTTATTACATTGTCAGAACTCACTATACAGTGCACCATCAGCATACAGTGCACCAGCAGTACTCACTATACAGTGCACCATCAGCACTCACTATACAGTGCAACAGCAGCACTCACTATACAATGCACCAGCAGCACTCACTATACAGTTCCCCAGCAGCACTCACTATACAATGCCCCAGCAGCACTCACTATACAGAGCACCAGCAGCACTCACTATACAGAGCACCAGCAGCACTCACTATACAGTGCACCATCAGCACTCACTATACAGTGCAACAGCAGCACTCACTATACAATGCACCAGCAGCACTCACTATACAGTTCCCCAGCAGCACTCACTATACAATGCCCCAGCAGCACTCACTATACAGTGCACCAGCTGCACTCACTATACAGTGCACCAGCAGCACTCACTATACAGTGCACCATCAGCACTCACTATACAGTGCACCAGCAGCACTCACTATACAGTGCACCAGCAGCACTCACTATACAATGCACCAGCAGCACTCACTATACAGTGCACCAGCAGCACTCGCTATACAATGCACCATCAGCACTCACTATACAGGGCACCAGCAGCACTCACTATACAGTGCATCATCAGCACTCACTATACAGTTCACGAGCAGCACTCACTATACAATGCCCCAGCAGCACTCACAATACAGTTCACCATCAGCACTCACTATACAGTGCACCATCAGAACTCACTATACAGTGCACCATCAACACTCACTATACAGTTCACCAGCAGCACTCACTATACAGTGCACCAGCAGCACTCACTATTAAGTGCACCAGCAGCACTTACTAGACAGTGCACCAGCAGCACTCACTAGACAGTTCACCAGCAGCACTCACTAGACAGTGCACCAGCAGCACTCACTATACAGTGCACCAGCAGCACTCACTAAACAGTGCACCAGCAGCACTCACTAGACAGTTCACCAGCAGCACTCATTATACAGTTCACCAGCAGCACTCACTAGAAAATGCACCAGCAGCACTCACTATACAGTGCACCAGCAGCACTCACTATACAGTGCACCAGCAGCACTCACTATACAGTGCACCAGTAGCACTCACTATACAGTGCACCATCAGCACTCCCTATACAGTTCACCAGCAGCACTCACTATACAATGCCCCAGCAGCACTCACTATACAGTTCACCATCAGCACTCACTATACAGTGCACCAGCAGCACTCACTATACAGTGCACCAGCAGCACTCACTATACAGTTCACCAGCAGCACTCACTATACAGTGAACCAGCAGCACTCACTATACAGTGAACCAGCTGCACTCACTATACAGAGCAACAGCAGCACTCACTATACAATGCACCATCAGCACTCACTATACAATGCACCAGCAGCACTCACTATACAGTTCACCAGCAGCACTCACTATACAGTTCACAAGCAGCACTCACTATACAGTTCACCAGCAGCACTCACTATACAGTTCACCAGCAGCACTCACTATACAGTGCACCATCAGCACTCACTATATAGTGCACAAGCAGCACTCACTATACAGTGCACCAGCAGTACTCACTATACAGTGCACCATCAGCACTCAATATACAGTGCACCATCAGCACTCACTATACAGTGCACCATCAGCACTCACTAAACAGTTCACCAACAGCACTCACTATACAATGCCCCACCAGCACTCACTATACAGTGCCCCAGCAGCACGCACTTTACAGTGCACCAGCAGCACTCACTATACAGTGCACCATCAGCACTCACTATACAGTGCACCATCAGCACTCACTATACAGTGCACCAGCAGCACTCACTATACAGTTCACCAGCAGCACTCACTATACAGTTCACCAGCAGCACTCACTATACAGTGCACCAGCAGCACTCACTATACAGTGCACCATCAGCACTCACTATACAGTGCACCAGCAGCACTCACTATACAGTGCATCAGCAGCACTCACTATACAGTTCACCAGCAGCACTCACTATACAGTGCACCAGCAGCACTCACTATACAGTGCACCAGCAGCACTCACTATACAGTGCACCAGCAGCACTCACTATACAGTGCACCAGCAGCAGTTACTATACAGTGCACCAGCAGCACTTACTATACAGTGCACCATCAGCACTCACTATACAGTGCACCATGAGCACTCACTAAACAGTTCACCAACAGCACTTACTATACAATGCCCCAGCAGCACTCACTATACAGTGCACCATCAGCACTCACTATACAGTGCACCAGCAGCACTCACTATGGGTGTGGTATGAATCAACGACAGTCAGGATCCCGACAGTCATTATCCCGACGTCGGGATCCCGACTGCCTGGTCTCAGACAGCGTGGCCAGCGCAACAAAGCCCTACGCTCGCCACCTATTCTATTCTCCCTCTATAAGGGGTCGTGGACCCCCACAAGGGAAAATAGTCGACGGCCATCGGGAACCCGGCCGTCAGTGTTTTAACAGTCGGGATCCCAACGTCGGGTTAATGACTTTCAGGACCCCGTCCGGCACCCCTCATTATACAGTACACCAGCAGCATACAGTGCACCAGCAGTACTCACTATACCAGGGGTGGGCAACAAGTGGCACTCCAGCTGTTGATGAACTACACATCCCAGCATGCCTTGCCTTAGCTTTGCTATTTGGCCATGCTGAAACTGATGCAAGGCATGCTGGGATGTGTAGTTCATCAACAGCTGGAGGGCCGCTTATTGCCCACCCCTGCACTATACAGTGCACCAGCAGCACTCACTAGACAGTGCACCAGCAGCACTCACTAGACAGTTCACCAGCAGCACTCACTAGACAGTGCACCAGCAGCACTAACTAGACAGTTCACCATCAGCACTCACTATACAGTTCACCAGCAGCACTCACTATACAGTGCACCAGCAGCACTCACTATACAGTGCACCAGCAGCACTCACTATACAGTGCACCAGCAGCACTCACTATACAGTGCACCAGCAGCACTCACTATACAGTGCACCAGCAGCACTCACTAGACAGTTCACCAGCAGCACTCATTATACAGTTCACCAGCAGAACTCACTAGACAATGCACCAGCAGCACTCACTAGACAGTGCACCAGCAGCACTCACTATACATTGCACCAGCAGCACTCACTAGACAGTGCACCAGGACCACTCACTGTACAGTGCACCAGCAGCACTCACTAGACAGTGCACCAGCAGCACTCACTATACAGTGCACCAGCAGCACTCACTATACAGTGCACCAGCAGCACTCACTATACAGTGCACCAGCAGCACTCACTATACAGTGCACCATCAGCACTCACTATACAGTGCACCATCAGCACTCACTATACAGTGCACCATCAGCACTCTCTAAACAGTTCACCAACAGCACTCACTATACAATGCCCCAGCAGCACTCACTATACAGTGCACCATCAGCACTCACTATACAGTGCACCAGCAGAACTCACTATGGGTGTGGTATGAATCAACGACAGTCAGGATCCCGACAGTCATTATCCCGACGTCGGGATCCCGACTGCCTGGTCTCAGACAGCGTGGCCAGCGCAACAAAGCCCTACGCTCGCCACCTATTCTATTCTCCCTCTATGGGGGTCGTGGACCCCCACGAGGGAAAATAGTCGACGGCCATCGGGAACCCGGCCGTCAGTGTTTTAACAGTCGGGATCCCAACGTCAAGTTAATGACTATCAGGACCCCGTCCGGCACCCCTCATTATACAGTACACCAGCAGCATACAGTGCACCAGCAGTACTCACTATACCAGGGGTGGGCAACAAGTGGCACTCCAGCTGTTGATGAACTACACATCCCAGCATGCCTTGCCTTAGCTTTGCTATTTGGCCATGCTGAAACTGATGCAAGGCATGCTGGGATGTGTAGTTCATCAACAGCTGGAGGGCCGCTTATTGCCCACCCCTGCACTATACAGTGCACCAGCAGCACTCACTAGACAGTTCACCAGCAGCACTCACTAGACAGTTCACCAGCAGCACTCACTAGACAGTGCACCAGCAGCACTAACTAGACAGTTCACCAGCAGCACTCACTATACAGTTCACCAGCAGCACTCACTATACAGTGCACCAGCAGCACTCACTATACAGTGCACCAGCAGCACTCACTATACAGTGCACCAGCAGCACTCACTATACAGTGCACCAGCAGCACTCACTATACAGTGCACCAGCAGCACTCACTAGACAGTTCACCAGCAGCACTCATTATACAGTTCACCAGCAGCACTCACTAGACAATGCACCAGCAGCACTCACTAGACAGTGCACCAGCAGCACTCACTATACAGTGCACCAGCAGCACTCACTAGACAGTGCACCAGGAGCACTCACTGTACAGTGCACCAGCAGCACTCACTAGATAGTGCACCAGCAGCACTCACTAGACAGTGCACCAGCAGCTCTCACTAGACAGTGCACCAGCAGCACTCACTAGACAGTGCACCAGCAGCACTCACTAGACAGTGCACCAGGAGCACTCACTGTACAGTGCACCAGCAGCACTCACTAGATAGTGCACCAGCAGCACTCACTAGACAGTGCACCAGCAGCACTCACTAGACAGTGCACCAGCAGCACTCACTAGACAGTGCACCAGCAGCACTCACTAGACAGTGCACCAGCAGCACTCACTATACAGTGCACCATCAGCACTCACTATACAGTGCACCATCAGCACTCACTATGGGTGTGGTATGAATCAACGACAGTCAGGATCCCGACAGTCATTATCCCGACGTCGGGATCCCGACTGCCTGGTCTCAGACAGCGTGGCCAGCGCAACAAAGCCCTACGCTCGCCACCTATTCAAATTTCCTTCTATAAGGGGTCGTGGACCCCCACAAGGGAAAATAGTCGACGGCCATCGGGAACCCGGCCGTCAGTGTTTTAACAGTCGGGATCCCAACGTCGGGTTAATGACTTTCAGGACCCCGTCCGGCACCCCTCATTATACAGTACACCAGCAGCATACAGTGCACCAGCAGTACTCACTATACCAGGGCTGGGCAACAAGTGGCACTCCAGCTGTTGATGAACTACACATCCCAGCATGCCTTGCCTTAGCTTTGCTATTTGGCCATGCTGAAACTGATGCAAGGCATGCTGGGATGTGTAGTTCATCAACAGCTGGAGGGCCGCTTATTGCCCACCCCTGCACTATACAGTGCACCAGCAGCACTCACTAGACAGTGCACCAGCAGCACTCACTAGACAGTTCACCAGCAGCACTCACTAGACGGTGCACCAGCAGCACTAACTAGACAGTTCACCATCAGCACTCACTATACAGTTCACCAGCAGCACTCACTATACAGTGCACCAGCAGCACTCACTATACAGTGCACCAGCAGCACTCACTATACAGTGCACCAGCAGCACTCACTATACAGTGCACCAGCAGCACTCACTATACAGTGCACCAGCAGCACTCACTAGACAGTTCACCAGCAGCACTCATTATACAGTTCACCAGCAGAACTCACTAGACAATGCACCAGCAGCACTCACTAGACAGTGCACCAGCAGCACTCACTATACATTGCACCAGCAGCACTCACTAGACAGTGCACCAGGACCACTCACTGTACAGTGCACCAGCAGCACTCACTAGACAGTGCACCAGCAGCACTCACTATACAGTGCACCAGCAGCACTCACTATACAGTGCACCAGCAGCACTCACTATACAGTGCACCAGCAGCACTCACTATACAGTGCACCATCAGCACTCACTATACAGTGCACCATCAGCACTCACTATACAGTGCACCATCAGCACTCTCTAAACAGTTCACCAACAGCACTCACTATACAATGCCCCAGCAGCACTCACTATACAGTGCACCATCAGCACTCACTATACAGTGCACCAGCAGAACTCACTATGGGTGTGGTATGAATCAACGACAGTCAGGATCCCGACAGTCATTATCCCGACGTCGGGATCCCGACTGCCTGGTCTCAGACAGCGTGGCCAGCGCAACAAAGCCCTACGCTCGCCACCTATTCTATTCTCCCTCTATGGGGGTCGTGGACCCCCACGAGGGAAAATAGTCGACGGCCATCGGGAACCCGGCCGTCAGTGTTTTAACAGTCGGGATCCCAACGTCAAGTTAATGACTATCAGGACCCCGTCCGGCACCCCTCATTATACAGTACACCAGCAGCATACAGTGCACCAGCAGTACTCACTATACCAGGGGTGGGCAACAAGTGGCACTCCAGCTGTTGATGAACTACACATCCCAGCATGCCTTGCCTTAGCTTTGCTATTTGGCCATGCTGAAACTGATGCAAGGCATGCTGGGATGTGTAGTTCATCAACAGCTGGAGGGCCGCTTATTGCCCACCCCTGCACTATACAGTGCACCAGCAGCACTCACTAGACAGTTCACCAGCAGCACTCACTAGACAGTTCACCAGCAGCACTCACTAGACAGTGCACCAGCAGCACTAACTAGACAGTTCACCAGCAGCACTCACTATACAGTTCACCAGCAGCACTCACTATACAGTGCACCAGCAGCACTCACTATACAGTGCACCAGCAGCACTCACTATACAGTGCACCAGCAGCACTCACTATACAGTGCACCAGCAGCACTCACTATACAGTGCACCAGCAGCACTCACTAGACAGTTCACCAGCAGCACTCATTATACAGTTCACCAGCAGCACTCACTAGACAATGCACCAGCAGCACTCACTAGACAGTGCACCAGCAGCACTCACTATACAGTGCACCAGCAGCACTCACTAGACAGTGCACCAGGAGCACTCACTGTACAGTGCACCAGCAGCACTCACTAGATAGTGCACCAGCAGCACTCACTAGACAGTGCACCAGCAGCTCTCACTAGACAGTGCACCAGCAGCACTCACTAGACAGTGCACCAGCAGCACTCACTAGACAGTGCACCAGGAGCACTCACTGTACAGTGCACCAGCAGCACTCACTAGATAGTGCACCAGCAGCACTCACTAGACAGTGCACCAGCAGCACTCACTAGACAGTGCACCAGCAGCACTCACTAGACAGTGCACCAGCAGCACTCACTAGACAGTGCACCAGCAGCACTCACTATACAGTGCACCATCAGCACTCACTATACAGTGCACCAGCAGCACTCACTAGACAGTGCACCAGCAGCACTCACTATACAGTGCACCATCAGCACTCACTATACAATGCACCAGCAGCACTCACTAGACAGTGCACCAGCAGCACTCACTAGACAGTGCACCAGCAGCACTCACTATACAGTGCACCATCAGCACTCACTATACAGTGCACCATCAGCACTCACTATACAATGCACCAGCAGCACTCACTAGACAGTGCACCAGCAGCACTCACTAGACAGTGCACCAGGAGCACTCACTGTACAGTGCACCAGCAGCACTCACTAGATAGTGCACCAGCAGCACTCACTAGACAGTGCACCAGCAGCACTCACTAGACAGTGCACCAGCAGCACTCACTAGACAGTGCACCAGCAGCACTCACTATACAGTGCACCAGCAGCACTCACTAGACAGTGCACCAGCAGCACTCACTATACAGTGCACCATCAGCACTCACTATACAGTGCACCAGCAGCACTCACTAGACAGTGCACCAGCAGCACTCACTATACAGTGCACCATCAGCACTCACTATACAATGCACCAGCAGCACTCACTAGACAGTGCATCAGGAGCACACACTGAGCCTGATTCAGACTTTGCAGATGGACAAAACCATGCTGCACTGCAGGTGGGGTAGATGTAACAGGTGCAGAGAGAGTTAGATCTGGGTTAGTTATGTAGACAGTCAAAATGTCAACAAAGGTCGACATTTTGACCATGATGACCTTTTGACTGTTGACCTAGTCCCTGTACAGTAGATGTAATGACTTGATACTGCGAATTAACAGTGCCATGTGATCAACATGTGAATAATTAGCAGCCTCCCCGCCAGAGTGTTATCACGCCCTTCACAAGCCTGAATAGGGAGTGAATATGCCGCAATCCAGCAATAAGCTACAGATCCATTTGCAAAACGCTCCCCATATAAAGATTCCACAATGTGTGCAGCCCATGACTTACTCAGCGGCTGTGATAGAATCCGGCTGATCGGGGGCGTAGCTGACGTCACATGACTTCCCCTCATACACCTGGGCACGCCCCTCACCATATAATGATACCCCAGTGTGTGCAGTCTGTGTGTAGCCCAGGACTTACTCAGCGGCTGTGATAGAATCAGGCTGATCGGGGGCGGAGCTGACGTCACATGACTTCCCCTCACACACCTGGGCACGCCCCTCACCATATAATGATACCCCAGTGTGTGCAGTCTGTGTGTAGCCCAGGACTTACTCAGCGGCTGTGATAGAATCAGGCTGATCGGGGGCGGAGCTGACGTCACATGACTTCCCCTCACACACCTGGGCACGCCCCTCACCATATAATGATTCCCCAGTGTGTGCAGTCTGTGTGCAGCCCATGACTTACTCAGCGGCTGTGATAGAATCCGGCTGATCGGGGGCGTAGCTGACGTCACATGACTTCCCCTCATACACCTGGGCACGCCCCTCACCATATAATGATACCCCAGTGTGTGCAGTCTGTGTGTAGCCCAGGACTTACTCAGCGGCTGTGTTAGAATCAGGCTGATCGGGGGAGGAGCTGACGTCACATGACTTCCCCTCATACACCTGGGCACGCCCCTCACCATATAATGATCCCCAGTGTGCGCAGTCTGTGTGTAGCCCAGGACTTACTCAGCGGCTGTGATAGAATCAGGCTGATCGGGGGCGGAGCTGACGTCACATGACTTCCCCTCACACACCTGGGCACGCCCCTCACCATATAATGATACCCCAGTGTGTGCAGTCTGTGTGTAGCCCAGGACTTACTCAGCGGCTGTGATAGAATCAGGCTGATCGGGGGCGGAGCTGACGTCACATGACTTCCCCTCACACACCTGGGCACGCCCCTCACCATATAATGATCCCCCAGTGTGTGCAGTCTGTGTGTAGCCCAGGACTTACTCAGCGGCTGCCATAGAATCAGGCTGATGGGGGGTGGAGCTGATGTCACATGACTTCCCCTCACACACCTGGTCACGCCCCTCACCATATAATGATTCCCCAGTGTGTGCAGTCTGTGTGTAGTCCCGGACTTACTCAGCGGCTGTGATAGAATCAGGCTGATTGGGGGCGGAGCTGACATCACATGACTTCCCCTCACACACCTGGGCACACCTGTGTATTACCTGACACTCCCAGATAACAGCTGGTTACCACCCAAAACACCGGCTTCCTGTCAATTACACTATGTACGGCCAGCTATCTATTGTTGGATCTCATTGCACAGAGGCCTCGCACACGTGTTCTGTTATCCTTCAATCCGCTTCTCCCTCCACCTGTCCGCTCGATCCTATTCCTTCCAATATTATCCGTCGTCTCAGTCCGTCGGTCTGCTCTCACCTCTTTAATCTTTCCCTATCCTCTGGGATCTTCCCTTCCTCCTTCAAACACGCTCTTGTCTCCCCAATTCTCAAAAAAACAAATCTGGACCCCAACTCTCCATCCAACTACAGGCCCATCTCCCTCCTCCTTTTTATTTATTTATTAGCAGTTTCTTATATAGCGCACACAGATTCCGCAGCGCTTTACAGAGAATATTTGACCATTCATATCAGTCCCTGCCCCAGTGGAGCTTACAATCTATATTCCCTACCACATGTACCACATGTACACGGACACACAGAAATTCTAGGGTTCATTTTTTGGATTGTGGGAGGAAACCGGAGTACCCAGAGGAAACTCACGCAAGTACGGGGAGAATATACAAAATCCTCACAGTTAGGACCATGGTGGGTATTGAACCCATGACCTCAGCGCTGTGAGGTAGTAATGTAACCGTTACACCGTCCGTACTGCCCCTTTTGCCTCCAAGGTCCTAGAACGTCTGACCTATAATCGTCTCCTAAGTCACCTTACTGCTAACTCCATTCTAGACCCCTTTCAATCCGGGTTCCGCCCCTTTATATTCCACTGAAACTGCCCTGACCAAAGTCACTAACGATCTACTATCGGCTAAATCCAGGGGCGGATCCATGATAAAATGACAGGGGGGGCACCATGATAAAAAAGGGTTTGGGTGGGGGAGGGGCGGTGTTAGTGGTGCCAGTGTACATGCTAAGAGAGCGGCAGGATAGGGTGGGAATGGAATTAAGAATAGGCCCTGGCATTTAAAGTACGCAGGCCCACCATGGCGACAAGTGAAGGATGTAGTTGTGCGCGCGCCAAAGGCGCGCTCCGGAAAAGGGTGTGTGGCCACTCAACAGGGGGCGTGTCAACACCATATACAACTTCTACACATTATGCAACAAAATACTAGACCCCATTATACTTGCCCCTTACACATGATGCCAAATGGAATGAGCCAAAATTGACATAATGCCACATGGATTGAGCCAAAATTTACATAGTAACACACACGGATTGAGCCAAAATTCACATAATGCCACAGGGATTGAGCCAAAATTCACATAATGCCACACGGATTGGGAAAAAATTCACATAATGCCACACGGATTGAGCCAAAATTCACATAATGCCACACGGATTGGGAAAAAATTCACATAATGCCACACGGATTGAGCCAAAATTCCCATAATGCCACATGGATTGAGCCAAAATTCACATAATGCCACACGGATTGGGAAAAAATTCACATAATGCCACACAGATTGAGCCAAAATTCACATAATGCCACACGGATTGAGCCAGAATTCACATAATGCCACACGGATTGAGCCAGAATTCACATAATGCCACACAGATTAAGCCAAAATTCACAATACACTTCATAAACAGGGACATTGTCCACCAAAGGCGCGCATTAAACATTTACACCATAATGTCCATTACACGTTAAGTTACAAGCCATTATGTCCATTATGTGTTATGCCAAACACTATAATGCCTTTTAAAAATTATGCTACATAAGTGCTGCTTATCTACATGCTCATTGCCAAGGGTTCCATGCTCATTGCCAGAGGTTCCATGCTTGTTGCCATGTGGGATTACATGCTCATTGCCAAGGGGGAATACATGCTCGTGGTAAATGGGGGACAGCCGCCGCCAGGCAGAAGTGATAGCCACTGACAGTGCCAGAGCCTGGCTGTATTCCGAGCACTGCAGGTCTCGGCTATTTAAAATAATACCCCTTTCACACCAAAAAATGCATTCCCAGGTTGGCCCCTTTTACACCAGCCTAGTCCCTGCATTTTCTGGTGTGAGGGGGAGAGAAAACCACCCCTCCCCCCCTTTAACTAGTTAACTAATTTAACCGGCTATATCTTCGGAACCAACTGACCCATTTACATGAGACAAGTATCATATTGAAGAACTTTTGAGTGGGCTTTGAATGATTTTGGTCCAGTGAAACTGGAACGTTTGGTTCCAGAGTAATCTGCCCTCAAAGAACATGAACAGCCATGAAATTACATTTCAAAAATAAAAAAATCAGTTTACACGCAATATCTTTGGAAGCGATTGACCGATTTGGACCAGCCTGATATCATATTGAAGGCCCAGCGATTTGGAATTGAATGAAATCAACCACAAGCTTCTGTGATGCCAGGGCGGGAACTGGCAGCCATCGGAACCGGGTGGGGGTCGGAATTGACGGATCCCATATTATCCTATGGGGAAAAAACGTTACAGGTTTGCCAGGTGATATCTCCGGTTCCCGGGGGCTAGAGACACGGGGCTGGGCTCGTTGGAAAGCCCTGGTCCTCAGCTACAAAATAAATGACAGGGGGGGGCACGTGCCCGGGTGCCCCCGGGTGCCCCCGGGTGCCCCCCCCCCCCCCCCCCCCTGAATCCACCACTGGCTAAATCCAAAGGCCTCTTCTCTATCCTCATCCAGCTTGATCTGTCGGCAGCCTTTGGCACTGTTGACCACTCTCTCCTGCTCAACACCCTCCGCTCCTTTGGCATCACTGGCACGGTCTTCTCCTGGTTCACCTCATACCTCTCCGATCGCTCCTTTTCCATCTCCACTCCAAGCTCCTCCTCTCCTACTACCCCGCAGCCAGTCGGTGTTCCCCAAGGGTCAGTCCTTGGCCCTCTCCTCTTCTTCCTCTACACCACCTCTCTGGGCACCCTCATCAGCTCCTATGGCTTCCATTACCACCTCTATGCTGATGATACCCTAATCTATCTCTCCTCCCCCGACCCATCCCCATCCCCATCACTCCTGTCCAAGATCTCCGAATGCCTCATGGCCATCTCAGCCTGGATGACCCAACGCTTCCTGAAACTAAACATGGCTAAAACTGAACTTCTAATCTTCCATCCCCTGAACATCCCCTCTTCTCCCACTATCTCCATCAGCATTGGTGAAACCGAGATCACCTCCACCGACCAAACGCGCTGCCTCGGTGTCATCATTGACACATCTGACTCCTGCTGTTAGTGTGCACAGGTCAGACGAGGGGTGACTCTCCCTATAATAACCTGATTTTATAGCACACACACAATGTTGCTTCAGGGCCCCTCTGGGATAAGGACCTCTCCAGGATTTGGGCCCCACTGGGATCAGGGCCCCTCCTGGATTTGGGCCCCTCTGGATTTTGGGCCCCTCTGGGATTTGGGGAGCTACAGGATTTGGGCCCCTCTGGATTTTGGGCCCCTCCGGGATTTGGGCCCCTCTGGGATCAGAGCCCCTCCGGGATCCAGGCCCCTACAGGATTTGGGCCCCTCCGGGATTACATTTCATTAGACCCGCTCATGTGTGCAGTTTGTCCATCCAGCGGATTTCCACAGCCTGCTCCATAGTAATCCCGTAGGTGGCGTTGTGTAGCGGACAGGAATCTCCCTGTGTGGGGCTCATTCACTGCTGCAGCCTTACGCTACGCTATTTTATGTGTTCCAGGGCGCCCAGGTGTGGAGCTATTTGGAAGGACACCTGATGACTGGTTATCCGCGTCTGATTAGTCAGGAGTTCCCGGGGGTTCCAGACCACCTAGACGCTGCTGTGGAGTGTCAGCAGGGGGAGTGCAGAACCGACAGCATTATATTCTTCAAAGGTAAGCGGGGCGCACAATGACCATGGGGTGGAGAGTCCTGGGGTGGAGAGTCCTGGGGTGTCCCTGTGCTCAGCAGAACATTCAGATCCTGACCTGCAGTGTTCTGCGCGGCACCTCCCATGGTGCAGTGTTCTGCGCAGCACCTCCCATGGTGCAGTGTTCTGCGCAGCACCTCCCATGGTGCAGTGTTCTGTGCGGCACCTCCCATGGTGCAGTGTTCTGTGCGGCACCTCCCATGGTGCAGTGTTCTGTGCGGCACCTCCCATGGTGCAGTGTTCTGCGCGGCACCTCCCATGGTGCAGTGTTCTGTGCGGCATCTCCCATGGTGCAGTGTTCTGTGCGGCACCTCCCATGGTGCAGTGTTCTACGCGGCACCTCCCGTGGTGCAGTGTTCTGTGCGGCACCTCCCATGGTGCAGTGTTCTGTGCGGCACCTCCCATGGTGCAGTGTTCTGTGCGGCACCTCCCATGGTGCAGTGTTCTGTGCAGCACCTCCCATGGTGCAGTGTTCTGTGCAGCACCTCCCGTGGTACAGTGTTCTGCGCAGCACCTCCCATGGTGCAGTGTTCTGCGCGGCACCTCCCATGGTGCAGTGTTCTGTGCGGCACCTCCCATGGTGCAGTGTTCTGCACGGCACCTCCCATGGTGCAGTGTTCTGTGCGGCACCTCCCATGGTGCAGTGTTCTGTGCGGCACCTCCCATGGTGCAGTGTTCTGTGCGGCACCTCCCATGGTGCAGTGTTCTGTGCAGCACCTCCCATGGTGCAGTGTTCTGTGCAGCACCTCCCGTGGTACAGTGTTCTGCGCAGCACCTCCCATGGTGCAGTGTTCTGCGCGGCACCTCCCATGGTGCAGTGTTCTGTGCGGCACCTCCCATGGTGCAGTGTTCTGCACGGCACCTCCCATGGTGCAGTGTTCTGTGCGGCACCTCCCATGGTGCAGTGTTCTGTGCGGCATCTCCTGTGGTGCAGTGTTCTGAGCGGCATCTCCCATGGTGCAGTGTTCTGCGCAGCACCTCCCATGGTGCAGTGTTCTGCACAGCACCTCCCATGGTGCAGTGTTCTGTGCAGCATCTCCCATGGTGCAGTGTTCTGTGCAGCACCTCCCGTGGTGTAGTGTTCTGCGCAGCCCCTCCCATGGTGCAGTGTTCTGTGCAGCACCTCCCGTGGTGCAGTGTTCTGCGCAGCCCCTCCCATGGTGCAATGTTCTGCATAGCATCTCCCATGGTGCAATGTTCTGCGCAGCATCTCCCATGGTGCAATGTTCTGCGCAGCATCTCCCATGGTGCAATGTTCTGCGCAGCATCTCCCATGGTGCAATGTTCTGCGCAGCATCTCCCATGGTGCAATGTTCTGCGCAGCATCTCCCATGTATGATTTTGCCCTGTAAATGATTGCACCTTTAAAAAAAACATCCAAGTTTGTCCGGGATCCCGCGTGACACACACACACAGCATGAAACAAACACCACATGCATATGTACATATATACATACATACATACATACATACGTACATACGTACATACTGTATACACACACATTGCAGCATACTTGCAGGGAGATTATAGTTTGTAGTAGAATTTTGGACAGGGCGACATTGAGGGGGTGTGTCATGCTCCTCCCAAAGGGCGTGTTTAGTTCCATATATGGAAAGATTGTGAAAAAAGGATGTGAACGTGGCACCTAGAAGCGTGGGTGTGTACTGCTACATCTGAGAGGATTCTCTTATAATGACTTATATCCAAATGTAGATGATCCCCAAAGCAGTTAGTAAGAGCTACTGTACTTGGTAAAGTGCTGGGAAATGGTGCTGATGATTCAATGTAACTGTCTCTCATTCCTTTTCCCCAAATATGTAACAGTGTAATGTGGGCTAGGTGACATGAGGGAGATTGCTAGACTAATGAGGGAGAGAGGGAGATTGCTGCTATGTCAGGGAGTCTCCTGCAGAATGCAGGAGGGGAGGTAACTATGATGTAACAGTGTAATGTGAGCTAGGTGACATGAGGGAGATTGCTAGACTAATGAGGGAGAGAGGGAGATTGCTGCTATGTCAGGGAGTCTCCTGCAGAATGCAGGAGGGGAGGTAACTATGATGTAACAGTGTAATGTGGGCTAGGTGACATGAGGGAGATTGCTAGACTAATGAGGGAGAGAGGGAGATTGCTGCTATGTCAGGGAGTCTCCTGCAGAATGCAGGAGGGGAGGTAACTATGATGTAACAGTGTAATGTGGGCTAGGTGACATGAGGGAGATTGCTAGACTAATGAGGGATAGAGGGAGATTGCTGCTATGTCAGGGAGTCTCCTGCAGAATGCAGGAGGGGAGGTAACTATGATGTAACAGTGTAATGTGTGCTAGGTGACATGAGGGAGATTGCTAGACTAATGAGGGATAGAGGGAGATTGCTGCTATGTCAGGGAGTCTCCTGCAGAATGCAGGAGGGGAGGTGACTATGATGTAACAGTGTAATGTGGGCTAGGTGACATGAGGGAGATTGCTAGACGAATGAGGGAGAGAGGGAGATTGCTGCTATGTCAGGGAGTCTCCTGCAGAATGCTGGAGGGGAGGTAACTATGATGTAACAGTGTAATGTGTGCTAGGTGACATGAGGGAGATTGCTAGACTAATGAGGGAGAGAGGGAGATTGCTGCTATATCAGGGAGTCTCCTGCAGAATGCAGGAAGGGAGGTAACTATGATGTAACAGTGTAATGTGGGCTAGGTGACATGAGGGAGATTGCTAGACTAATGAGGGAGATTGATGCTATGTCAGGGAGTCTCCTGCAGAATGCAGGAGGGGAGGTAACTATGATGTAACTGTGTAATGTGGGCTAGGTGACATGAGGGAGATTGCTAGACTAATGAGGGAGAGAGGGAGATTGATGCTATGTCAGGGAGTCTCCTGCAGAATGCAGGAGGGGAGGTAACTATGATGTAACTGTGTAATGTGGGCTAGGTGACATGAGGGAGATTGCTAGACTAATGAGGGAAAGAGGGAGATTGCTGCTATGTCAGGGAGTCTCCTGCAGAATGCAGGAGGGGAGGTAACTATGATGTAACAGTGTAATGTGGGCTAGGTGACATGAGGGAGATTGCTAGACTAATGAGGGAGAGAGGAAGATTGCCGCTATGTCAAGGAGTCTCCTGCAGACTGCAGGAGGGGAGGTAACTATGATGTAACAGTGTAATGTGGGCTAGGTGACATGAGGGAGATTGCTAGACTAATGAGGGAGAGAGGGAGATTGCTGCTATGTCAGGGAGTCTCCTGCAGAATGCAGGAGGGGAGGTAACTATGATGTAACTGTGTAATGTGGGCTAGGTGACATGAGGGAGATTGCTAGACTAATGAGGGAGAGAGGAAGATTGCCGCTATGTCAAGGAGTCTCCTGCAGACTGCAGGAGGGTAGGCAACTATGACATAACATACATACATACATATATATATATATATATATATATATATATATATATATATATATATATATATATATATCTTATATATTTAGCCAGATCTGTCACTCAACCCCTGTGGAGAACGTTCCTGTGCAGAACAGTTTCACTTTCATGTGTCTGACGTTCCACCCCCTTGACATCACCTCCCCCCGCCCAGCCAGGGCTACAGTACACGCCCACCTTATCCCACAGCCACCATCCACCATTACTCCTGCACATCCCTACCCTCTGCCAGGACCCCCGCGACCCCCCTCCCGCGATTCGCGGGCCCCCCCGCGACCCCCCCCCTCCCGCGATTCGCGGGACCCCCTGCGACCCCCCCCTCTTGCGATTTGCGGGACCCCCCGCGACCCCCCCCTCCCGCGATTTACGGGACCCCCCCGCGACCCCCCCTCCCGCGAATCACGGGACCCCCCGCGACCCCCCTCCCGCGAATCGCGGGACCCCCGCGACCCCCCCTCCCGCGGTTCGCGGGACCCCCGCGACCCCCCCTCCCGCGATTCGTGGAACCCGCGTGACCCCACCTCCCGCCATTCGCGGGACCCCGCACCCCCCCTCCCGCGATTCGCGGGACCCCCGCTTTCCACCCTCCCGCGAGTCGCGGGACCCCCGCTTTCCACCCTCCCGCGAGTTGCGGGACCCCCGCGACCCCCCTCCCGTGATTCGCGGGACCCCCGCGAACCCCCCCTCCCGCGATTCGCGGGACCCCCGCGACCACCCCGGTATTCGGACTATTGTTAGACAGCACTTACATCGACAGCCATTACAGCGACACCATTAGTTCGACAGCTCAATAGGTCGACATGGTTTTAGGTCGACATACTATTAGGTCGACATGTCATTAGGTCGACAGCTCATTAGGTCGACAGCTCATTAGGTCGACATGTTTTTAGGTCGACACTGCCATTAGGGTCGACAGTGTCTATGTCGACAGTCAAAAGGTCGACATGGGTTTTTTCACTGTTTATCGAGCCGACATGTGCCGACAGGCGGTATTTCATGCCCTACTATCCACTAGGGCGTGGTGGGAGAATAAAATAGTGTGCCGAGCGCAGCGAGGCACCGTGCCCGAAGCATAGCGAGCGGCTGCGGTACACGTCAAACTGTGTCCATGTCGACTGTGTCGACATTTCGGCCAAAAAAACAGTGAAAAAACCCATGTCGACCTTTTGACTGTCGACATAGACTCTGTCGACCTACTGGCAGTGTCGACCTAAAAACATGTCAACCTAATGAGCTGTCGACCTAAGGAGCTGTCGACATAATGACATGTCGACCTAATGGTATGTCGCCCTAAAACCATGTCGACCTATTGAGCTGTCGAACTAATGGTGTTGATGTAATGGCTGTCGATGTAAGTGCTGTCTAATATCCGTCCCAGACCCGACCACCCCCTCCCGCGATTCGCTGGACCTCCGCGACCACCCCCTCCCGCGAAACGCGGGACCCCCGCGACCCTCCCGCAAATCGCGGGACCCCAGCGACCCCTCCCTCCCGCGAGCCCCCTCCCGCGATTCGCAGGACCCCTGCATCCTCCCCTCCCGCGATTCGCGGGACCCCTGCGACCCCCCCTCCCGGCATTAAAAGGGCCTCCCGCGATTCACGGCACCCCCCCCTACTGTGATTTGCGACCCCCCTCCCGCAATTCGCGC
This sequence comes from Crinia signifera, assembly GCF_055691185.1. Taxonomy (NCBI): domain Eukaryota; kingdom Metazoa; phylum Chordata; class Amphibia; order Anura; family Myobatrachidae; genus Crinia; species Crinia signifera. Next base: position 115,268 of record NW_028142161.1, on the reverse strand, counting down.
CGCCCCCTCCCGCGATTCACGGAACCCCCCGTAGCGCCCCCCTCCCGCGATTTGCGGGCCCCCTCGGCACTTCTCGCGATTTGCGACCGCCCCCTAATTCACACATTCGGGGACCCCACCTCCCGCGATTCATGCCCCCCTCACGCAATTCACGGCACCCCCCACACCCCCCTTCCTGCGATTCACGAACACCCCCGTAGCGCCCCCCTCCCGCGATTTGCGGGCCCCCTCGGCACCTCTCGCGATTTGCGACCGCCCTGTAATTCAC
>NW_028142161.1:0-110000 GCF_055691185.1 Crinia signifera | reverse complement strand
ACAAACATACATAAAGCACACACACATGCAGTACACCTACTGTACAAACATACATATAGCATACACACATGCAGTACACCTACTGTACAAACATACATATAGCACACACACACATGCAGTACACCTACTGTACAAATATACATATAGCACACACACACATGCAGTACACCTACTGTACAAACATACATATAGCACACACACACATGCAGTACACCTACTGTACAAACATACATATAGCACACACACATTCAGTACACCTACTGTACAAACATACATATAGCATACACACACATGCAGTACACCTACTGTACAAACATACATATAGCACACACACACATGCAGTACACCTACTGTACAAACATACATATAGCACACACACACACACACACACACATGCAGTACACCTACTGTACAAACATACATATAGCACACACACACATGCAGTACACCTACTGTACAAACATACATATAGCATACACACACATGCAGTACACCTACTGTACAAATATACATATAGCATACACACACATGCAGTACACCTACTGTACAAACATACATATAGCACACACACACATGCAGTACACCTACTGTACAAATATACATATAGCACACACACACATGCAGTACACCTACTGTACAAACATACATATAGCACACACACACACACATGCAGTACACCTACTGTACAAACATACATATAGCACACACACATTCAGTACACCTACTGTACAAACATACATATAGCATACACACACATGCAGTACACCTACTGTACAAACATACATATAGCACACACACACATGCAGTACACCTACTGTACAAACATACATATAGCACACACACACACATGCAGTACACCTACTGTACAAACATACATATAGCACACACACACATGCAGTACACCTACTGTACAAACATACATATAGCACACACACACACACACATGCAGTACACCTACTGTACAAACATACATATAGCACACACACACATGCAGTACACCTACTGTACAAACATACATATAGCACACACACATTCAGTACACCTACTGTACAAACATACATATAGCATACACACACATGCAGTACACCTACTGTACAAACATACATATAGCACACACACACATGCAGTACACCTACTGTACAAACATACATATAGCACACACACACACACACATGCAGTACACCTACTGTACAAACATACATATAGCACACACACACATGCAGTACACCTACTGTACAAACATACATATAGCACACACACACACACATGCAGTACACCTACTGTACAAACATACATATAGCACACACACACATGCAGTACACCTACTGTACAAACATACATATAGCACACACACACACATGCAGTACACCTACTGTACAAACATACATATAGCACACACACACACACATGCAGTACACCTACTGTACAAACATACATATAGCACACACACACATGGTGCACTGACGAAGTGAGGAGGACATCAGTCCCTGTTGGGGGAGGAGCTGCGGCTGCACATGCTCAGTAGCGTGATCTGTGTATCTGGTGTAGAGCAGCTCTGAGCAGTGGCCCTGAGCCCCAGTGGTACCACCTCCGCCCGTCCCCACTTGGGTGCCATAGCTACACCACTGGCTGGATGTAAATGTATCCTGTATGTGACTATGTGTATTACTGTTGTGTTGGGTCCTGTTCAGATGGCGCAGTGTACATATACAGCGCCCAGGAAGTCCCCCCCGTGAAGCAGCGCCGCTGGACCGCGCTCGGTAACTGCACGGCTGCAGTCAGGTGGCTGGAGAGATACTACTGCTTCAATGGCGTCACTTTCAATCGGTTTGACCCAGTGACCGGACAGCTGCTAACGCCGAAACCACTGGACACCCGGGACTACTTTGTGAGGTGCCCGGGCAGAGGTGAGGTACCTGGGCCTGCTGTGGGTGTACGATTAGCAATGAAACGCAAAGCTATTGGTGCGTCATAACTATGCCACCATTACAGCGGTCACACACTCACACGCCAATCGGCATTCTCTGTACTGTATACACAGTATGCAGCTGCACCAAAGTCCTCCCCATCTGCTCTAGTGCTGTGTGGGTGGGGTCATTATTCTATAGGTGTGGTCAGTGCTGTGTGGGTGTAGTCAGCATTGTGTGGGTGGGGTCACTGCAGTGCGGGTGTGGTCATTATTCTATAGGTGTGGTCAGTGCTGTGTGGGTGTAGTCAGCATTGTGTGGGTGGGGTCACTCAGGGGCGAATTTAGGGGTCAGGCCGCCCCTAGGCACAACATATTTGTGCCCCCCCTATTTTAATGTAATCATATACGTATATACATTGTTATTTATATATTTCATTAATATTTAACTGTAGCCCACCTTAATATTTTTTTAAGCACTCTGGACTGCTCACGGTACGGAGGACCCGGAGGGAGGGAGGCACTTATTAGTACAGTGATTAGCACAGTGTCTCCGTCAGTCTCTCTCCGGCTCACACACTGTGACTGACTGAGCGCAGGGAGGATCTGCGCGCCGCTCAGCTCAGCTGCTGGATACACAGCAGCCAATAGACTGTGTCTGTGTAGAGTAGCCAATGGCCGGCAGCAGTGAGCTTGAGCCATTTCTGAACGCGCAGGGGGACCGTTGGACCCAGCCACTAAGCGGTGGTGTAAGGTGCATGGCACAGCGGGTGGGCAGTGGCGGGTGACGAGTGGCGCTACCATCGACATATGATAATTCATATCTGCGGCGGCAGCGCTCGTCACTCGCCGCTGCCCACCCGCTCTGCCATGCTGCTATTTAACAGAATGTCAGCCTTCCTGCCGCCCTTAATTGGTGCCGCCCTGAGGCCGGTGCCTCATGGGCCTAGGCACAAATCCGGCCCTGGGGTCACTGCAGTGTGGGTGTGGTCATTATTCTATAGGTGTGGTCAGTGTTGTGTGGGTGTAGTCAGAGCTGTATGGTTGTGGTCACTGTGGGTGTAGTCAGTATTGTGTGGGTGTGGTCAGTGCTGTGTGGGTGTAGTCAGTATTGTGTGGGTGTGGTCAGTGATGTGTGGGTGTGGTCAGAGCTGTATGGGTGTGATCAGTGCTGTGTAAGTGTAGTCAGTATTGTGTGGGTGTGGTTAATGATGTGTGGATGTGTCAGAGTGGTGAGGGTGTGGTCAGAGTGGTATAGGTGTGGTCAGTGCTGCATGGGTGTGGTCAGAGCTGTATGGGTGTGGTCAATGATGTGTGGGTATAGTCAGTGCTGTGGCAATGTGGTCACAGTGTAGTCAGTATTGTGCGGGTGTGGTCAGTATTGTGTGGGTGTGGTCAGTGATGTGTGGGTGTGGTTAGAGCTGTATGGGTGTAGTCAATGATGTGTGGGTGTAATCAGTATTGTGTGGGTGTGGTCAGTGCTGTGTGGATGTAGTCAGTATTGTATGGGTGTTGTCAATGATGTGTGGGTGTGGTCAGTATTCTGTGGGTGTGGTCAGTGCTGTGTGGATATAGTCAGTATTGTATGGGTGTTGTCAATGATGTGTGGGCGTAGTTAGTATTGTGTGGGTGTGATCAGTGCTATGTAGGTGTAGTCCGTATTGTATGGGTGTGGTCAGTGCAGTGTGGGTGTGGTCAATGCTGTGGGGGTGTGGTTAATGATGTGTGGATGTGGTCAGAGCTGTGTGTGTGTGTGTGTAGTCAGTATTGTGTGGGTGTGGTCAGAGCAGTATGGGTGTGGTCAGTGCTGTGTGGGTGTGGTTAATGATGTGTGGATGTGGTCAGAGCTGTATGGGTGTGGTCAGTATTGTGTGGGTGTGGTCAGAGCAGTATGGGTGTGGTCAGTGCTGAGTGGGTGTGGTCAGTGGTAAATCTGTAAGAACACTATAAATACTATTGTGGTGTTTATGATCTATGTCCTTATGACCATATGGTGTGTAATCATCCTGCTGTCATGGTGACGGACCTATATTTATGTGGGGGCCTGGAGTTGCAGCTCCATCCGCACCATTGTTAATCTGGCCCTGAGATATGGATATTATAATTCTCGGACTGAGCCGGTGCACCATGACGGGCGTCCGATATCTCCCACCCCCATAGCAGTGGCGTATGTATAATGGGTGCGGGGGGCCTCATACAACGCACAGGCTGCACTCTGCGATGGTGTCAAATATCAATTATTTACTAACAATTATTATAAATGGATAGAAAACGAAACCTGTCAGTAACAGTGCACCTCCCCAGGAGAAGCTGTGCAGTTATCTGCATACCATTCAAATGACAACTTCTGCAATGTACTTTCACTTTAAACTGTGACCATTTTTACTTTCACTTTGAGCTGTGACAGTTTTTATCCCACAAGCTCTCCACCCCAACCCATTCTCTATCTACTCCTACCTCCAATCTCTGTATATACAGCTTCATCTCTCCGTATCCAGCAAGTACGAAACACATCAGTGTCCCTGCAAAAAATGTTTTCACTTTCTGTTATCTTTAGCACACAAAGGTGTCCTTTAATCCATCTAGTGGCCTCTAGAGGTCACTGGCGGTACTTCACCTCATAGCGATAGATAGATAGATAGATAGATAGATAGATAGATAGATAGATAGATACAACCAGGAAATGAATGGGCCATAAGGGACTCCAATGATGCTGGTGAAAACAGGGACCAAAATTTATTCCATCAATGGTCTCACAAGCGGATAGATAGATAGATAGATAGAGATAGATAGATAAATAGATAACGTGAGCAGTCCAGGGATGATCCCACTAGGTGCGATGCTGAATGTGAATACGTCCCAATGTCACCGTGTCTGACACCATAACCTCCTTCCTCCTCACAGGGCACGCTCACACTGCCCGGCAGAATGCCACCCTAATGTCCATCAAGGACCGCTGCAGCAATCGATCCTACGAGGCTTTCAGCTCAGATGACAAATCCCGCAGCTACGCATTCCGAGGTGAGTTATCGGAGGGACACCTACTGGCTGCTTGTGCTGCGGGTGGCTGTCGGCCATCGGGCGAGCTGTACCTTACTAAGGGCATTATAATTATACCACAATGACGGAACTACATAACGGTAATGTCAGCGCAAGCCGTTCCGTGGGTGTGAGTATATCATCATTATCTGTCGGGTGTGAGTATACAATCAGTGATCTAGTGCTGATGGTGACCAGTGCTATAACGTCCCTCTGTATGTGCGGTGTAGGGTATAACGTCCCTCTGTATGTGCGGTGTGGGGTATAACGTCCCTCTGTATGTGCGGTGTGGGGTATAACGTCCCTCTGTATGTGCGGTGTAGGGTATAACGTCCATCTGTATGTGCGGTGTGGGGTATAACGTCCCTCTGTATGTGAGGTATAACGTCCCTCTGTATGTGCGGTGTGGGGTATAACGTCCCTCTGTATGTGCGGTGTGGGGTATAACGTCCCTCTGTATGTGCGGTGTGGGGTATAACGTCCCTCTGTATGTGCGGTGTGGGGTATAACGTCCCTCTGTATGTGCGGTGTGGGGTATAACGCCCCTCTGTATGTGCGGTGTGGGGTATAACGCCCCTCTGTATGTGCGGTTTGGGGTATAACGTCCCTCTGTATGTGCGGTGTGGGGTATAACGTCCCTCTGTATGTGCGGTGTGGGGTATAACGTCCCTCTGTATGTGCGGTGTGGGGTATAACGTCCCTCTGTATGTGCGGTGTGGGGTATAACGTCCCTCTGTATGTGCGGTGTGGGGTATAACGTCCCTCTGTATGTGCGGTGTGGGGTATAACGTCCCTCTGTATGTGCGGTGTGGGGTATAACGTCCCTCTGTATGTGCGGTGTGGGGTATAACGTCCCTCTGTATGTGCGGTGTGGTGTATAACGTCCCTCTGTATGTGCTGTGTGGGGTATAACGTCCCTCTGTATGTGCGGTGTAGGGTATAACGTCCCTCTGTATGTGCGGTGTGAGGTATAACGTCCCTCTGTATGTGCGGTGTGGGGTATAACGTCCCTCTGTATGTGCGGTGTGGGGTATAACGTCCCTCTGTATGTGCGGTGTGGGGTATAACGTCCCTCTGTATGTGCGGTGTGGGGTATAACGTCCCTCTGTATGTGCGGTGTGGGGTATAACGTCCCTCTGTATGTGCGGTGTGGGGTATAACGTCCCTCTGTATGTGCGGTGTGGGGTATAACGTCCCTCTGTATGTGCGGTGTGGGGTATAACGTCCCTCTGTATGTGCGGTGTGGGGTATAACGTCCCTCTGTATGTGCGGTGTGGGGTATAACGCCCCTCTGTATGTGCGGTGTGGGGTATAACGTCCCTCTGTATGTGCGGTGTGGGGTATAACGTAACTCTGTATGTGCGGTGTGGGGTATAACGTCCCTCTGTATGTGCGGTGTGGGGTATAACGTCCCTCTGTATGTGCGGTGTGGGGTATAACGTCCCTCTGTATGTGCGGTGTGGGGTATAACGTCCCTCTGTATGTGCGGTGTGGGGTATAACGTAACTCTGTATGTGCGGTGTGGGGTATAACGTCCCTCTGTATGTGCGGTGTGAGGTATAACGTCCCTCTGTATGTGCGGTGTGGGGTATAACGTCCCTCTGTATGTGCGGTGTGGGGTATAACGTCCCTCTGTATGTGCGGTGTGGGGTATAACGTCCCTCTGTATGTGCGGTGTGGGGTATAACGTCCCTCTGTATGTGCGGTGTGGGGTATAACGTCCCTCTGTATGTGCGGTGTGGGGTATAACGTCCCTCTGTATGTGCGGTGTGGGGTATAACGTCCCTCTGTATGTGCGGTGTGGGGTATAACGTCCCTCTGTATGTGCGGTGTGGGGTATAACGTCCCTCTGTATGTGCGGTGTGGGGTATAACGTCCCTCTGTATGTGCGGTGTGGTGTATAACGTCCCTCTGTATGTGCGGTGTGGGGTATAACGCCCCTCTGTATGTGCGGTGTGGGGTATAACGTCCCTCTGTATGTGCGGTGTGGGGTATAACGTCCCTCTGTATGTGCGGTGTGGGGTATAACGTCCCTCTGTATGTGCGGTGTGGGGTATGACGCACCTCTGTATGTGCGGTGTGGGGTATGACGTCCCTCTGTATGTGGGGTATAACGTCCCTCTGTATGTGCGGTGTGGGGTATAACGTCCCTCTGTATGTGCGGTGTGGGGTATAACGTCCCTCTGTATGTGCGGTGTGGGGTATAACGCCCCTCTGTATGTGCGGTGTGGGGTATAACGTCCCTCTGTATGTGCGGTGTGGGGTATAACGTCCCTCTGTGTGTGCGGTGTGGGGTATAACGTCCCTCTGTGTGTGCGGTGTGGGGTATAACGTCCCTCTGTGTGTGCGGTGTGGGGTATAACGTCCCTCTGTATGTGCGGTGTGGGGTATAACGTCCCTCTGTATGTGCGGTGTGGGGTATAACGTCCCTCTGTATGTGCGTTGTGGGGTATAACGTAACTCTGTATGTGCGGTGTGGGGTATAACGTCCCTCTGTATGTGCGGTGTGGGGTATAACGTCCCTCTGTATGTGCGGTGTGGGGTATAACGTCCCTCTGTATGTGCGGTGTGGTGTATAACGTCCCTCTGTATGTGCGGTGTGGGGTATAACGTCCCTCTGTATGTGCGGTGTGGGGTATAACGCCCCTCTGTATGTGCGGTGTGGGGTATAACGCCCCTCTGTATGTGCGGTGTGCGGTATAACGTCCCTCTGTATGTGCGGTGTGGGGTATAACGTCCCTCTGTATGTGCGGTGTGGGGTATAACGTCCCTCTGTATGTGCGGTGTGGGGTATAACGTCCCTCTGTATGTGCGGTGTGTGGTATGACGTCCCTCTGTATGTGCGGTGTGGGGTATGACGTCCCTCTGTATGTGCGGTGTGGGGTATGACGTCCCTCTGTATGTGCGGTGTGGGGTATGACGTCCCTCTGTATGTGCGGTGTGGGGTATGACGTCCCTCTGTATGTGCGGTGTGGTGTATAACGTCCCTCTGTATGTGCGGTGTGGGGTATAACGTCCCTCTGTATGTGCGGTGTGGGGTATAACGTCCCTCTGTATGTGCGGTGTGGGGTATAACGTCCCTCTGTATGTGCGGTGTGGGGTATAACGTCCCTCTGTATGTGCGGTGTGGGGTATGACGTCCCTCTGTATTGCGGTGTGGGGTATGACGTCCCTCTGTATGTGCGGTGTGGGGTATAACGTCCCTCTGTATGTGCGGTGTGGGGTATAACGTCCCTCTGTATGTGCGGTGTGGGGTATAACGTCCCTCTGTATGTGCGGTGTGGGGTATAACGTCCCTCTGTATGTGCGGTGTGGGGTATAACGTCCCTCTGTATGTGCGGTGTGGGGTATAACGTCCCTCTGTATGTGCGGTGTGGGGTATAACGTCCCTCTGTATGTGCGGTGTGGGGTATAACGTCCCTCTGTATGTGCGGTGTGGGGTATAACGTCCCTCTGTATGTGCGGTGTAGGGTATAACGTCCCTCTGTATGTGGGGTATAACGTCCCTCTGTATGTGCGGTGTGGGGTATAACGTCCCTCTGTATGTGCGGTGTGGGGTATAACGTCCCTCTGTATGTGCGGTGTGGGGTATGACGTCCCTCTGTATGTGCGGTGTGGGGTATGACGTCCCTCTGTATGTGCGGTGTGGGGTATGACGTCCCTCTGTATGTGCGGTGTGGGGTATGACGTCCCTCTGTATGTGCGGTGTGGGGTATGACGTCCCTCTGTATATGCGGTGTGGGGTATAACGTCCCTCTGTATGTGCGGTGTGGGGTATAACGTCCCTCTGTATGTGCGGTGTGGGGTATAACGTCCCTCTGTATGTGCGGTGTGGGGTATAACGTCCCTCTGTATGTGCGGTGTAGGGTATAACGTCCCTCTGTATGTGAGGTGTGGGGTATAACGTCCCGCTGTATGTGGGGTATAACGTCCCTCTGTATGTGCGGTGTGGGGTAGGACGTCCCTCTGTATGTGCGGTGTGGGGTAGGACGTCCCTCTGTATGTGCGGGGTGGGGTATAACGTCCCTCTGTATGTGCGGTGTGGGGTATAACGTCCCTCTGTATGTGCGGTGTGGGGTATAACGTCCCTCTGTATGTGCGGTGTGGGGTATAACGTCCCTCTGTATGTGCGGTGTGGGGTATAACGTCCCTCTGTATGTGCGGTGTGGGGTATAACGTCCCTCTGTATGTGCGGTGTGGGGTATAACGTCCCTCTGTATGTGCGGTGTGGGGTATAACGTCCCTCTGTATGTGCGGTGCGGGGTATAACGTCCCTCTGTATGTGCGGTGTGGGGTATAACGTCCCTCTGTATGTGCGGTGTGGGGTATAACGTCCCTCTGTATGTGCGGTGTGGGGTATAACGTCCCTCTGTATGTGCGGTGAGGGGTATAACGTAACTCTGTATGTGCGGTGTGGGGTATAACGCCCCTCTGTATGTGCGGTGAGGGGTATAACGTAACTCTGTATGTGCGGTGTGGGGTATAACGTCCCTCTGTATGTGCGGTGTGGGGTATAACGTCCCTCTGTATGTGCGGTGTGGGGTATAACGTCCCTCTGTATGTGCGGTGTGGGGTATAACGTCCCTCTGTATGTGCGCTGTGGGGTATAACGTCCCTCTGTATGTGCGGTGTGGGGTATAACGTCCCTCTGTATGTGCGGTGTGGGGTATAACGTCCCTCTGTATGTGCGGTGTGGGGTATAACGTCCCTCTGTATGTGCGGTGTGGGGTATAACGTCCCTCTGTATGTGCGGTGTGGGGTATAACGTCCCTCTGTATGTGCGGTGTGGGGTATAACGTCCCTCTGTATGTGCGGTGTGGGGTATAACGTCCCTCTGTATGTGCGGTGTGGGGTATAACGTCCCTCTGTATGTGCGGTGTGGGGTATAACGTCCCTCTGTATGTGCGGTGTGAGGTATAACGTCCCTCTGTATGTGCGGTGTGGGGTATAACGTCCCTCTGTATGTGCGGTGTGGGGTATAACGTCCCTCTGTATGTGCGGTGTGGGGTATAACGTCCCTCTGTATGTGCGGTGTGGGGTATAACGCCCCTCTGTATGTGCGGTGTGGGGTATAACGTCCCTCTGTATGTGCGGTGTGGGGTATGACGTCCCTCTGTATGTGCGGTGTGGGGTATGACGTCCCTCTGTATGTGCGGTGTGGGGTATGACGTCCCTCTGTATGTGCAGTGTGGGGTATGACGTCCCTCTGTATGTGCGGTGTGGGGTATGACGTCCCTCTGTATGTGCGGTGTGGTGTATAACGTCCCTCTGTATGTGCGGTGTGGGGTATAACGTCCCTCTGTATGTGCGGTGTGGGGTATAACGTCCCTCTGTATGTGCGGTGTGGGGTATAACGTCCCTCTGTATGTGCGGTGTGGGGTATAACGTCCCTCTGTATGTGCGGTGTGGGGTATGACGTCCCTCTGTATTGCGGTGTGGGGTATGACGTCCCTCTGTATGTGCGGTGTGGGGTATAACGTCCCTCTGTATGTGCGGTGTGGGGTATAACGTCCCTCTGTATGTGCGGTGTGGGGTATAACGTCCCTCTGTATGTGCGGTGTGGGGTATAACGTCCCTCTGTATGTGCGGTGTGGGGTATAACGTCCCTCTGTATGTGCGGTGTGGGGTATAACGTCCCTCTGTATGTGCGGTGTGGGGTATAACGTCCCTCTGTATGTGCGGTGTGGGGTATAACGTCCCTTTGTATGTGCGGTGTGGGGTATAACGTCCCTCTGTATGTGCGGTGTGGGGTATAACGTCCCTCTGTATGTGCGGTGTAGGGTATAACGTCCCTCTGTATGTGGGGTATAACGTCCCTCTGTATGTGCGGTGTGGGGTATAACGTCCCTCTGTATGTGCGGTGTGGGTATAACGTCCCTCTGTATGTGCGGTGTGGGGTATAACGTCCCTTTGTATGTGCGGTGTGGGGTATAACGTCCCTCTGTATGTGAGGTGTGGGGTATAACGTCCCGCTGTATGTGGGGTATAACGTCCCTCTGTATGTGCGGTGTGGGGTATAACGTCCCTCTGTATGTGCGGTGTGGGGTATAACGTCCCTCTGTATATGCGGTGTGGGGTATAACGTCCCTCTGTATGTGCGGTGTGGGGTATAACGTCCCTCTGTATGTGCGGTGTGGGGTATAACGTCCCTCTGTATGTGCGGTGTGGGGTATAACGTCCCTCTGTATGTGCGGTGTGGGGTATAACGTCCCTCTGTATGTGCGGTGTGGGGTATAACGTCCCTCTGTATGTGCGGTGTGGGGTATAACGTCCCTCTGTATGTGCGGTGTGGTGTATAACGTCCCTCTGTATGTGCGGTGTGGGGTATAACGTCCCTCTGTATGTGCGGTGTAGGGTATAACGTCCCTCTGTATGTGCGGTGTGAGGTATAACGTCCCTCTGTATGTGCGGTGTGGGGTATAACGTCCCTCTGTATGTGCGGTGTGGGGTATAACGTCCCTCTGTATGTGCGGTGTGGGGTATAACGTCCCTCTGTATGTGCGGTGTGGGGTATAACGTCCCTCTGTATGTGCGGTGTGGGGTATAACGTCCCTCTGTATGTGCGGTGTGGGGTATAACGTCCCTCTGTATGTGCGGTGTGGGGTATAACGTCCCTCTGTATGTGCGGTGTGGGGTATAACGTCCCTCTGTATGTGCGGTGTGGGGTATAACGTCCCTCTGTATGTGCGGTGTGGGGTATAACGTCCCTCTGTATGTGCGGTGTGGGGTATAACGCCCCTCTGTATGTGCGGTGTGGGGTATAACGTCCCTCTGTATGTGCGGTGTGGGGTATAACGTAACTCTGTATGTGCGGTGTGGGGTATAACGTCCCTCTGTATGTGCGGTGTGGGGTATAACGTCCCTCTGTATGTGCGGTGTGGGGTATAACGTCCCTCTGTATGTGCGGTGTGGGGTATAACGTCCCTCTGTATGTGCGGTGTGGGGTATAACGTAACTCTGTATGTGCGGTGTGGGGTATAACGTCCCTCTGTATGTGCGGTGTGAGGTATAACGTCCCTCTGTATGTGCGGTGTGGGGTATAACGTCCCTCTGTATGTGCGGTGTGGGGTATAACGTCCCTCTGTATGTGCGGTGTGGGGTATAACGTCCCTCTGTATGTGCGGTGTGGGGTATAACGTCCCTCTGTATGTGCGGTGTGGGGTATAACGTCCCTCTGTATGTGCGGTGTGGGGTATAACGTCCCTCTGTATGTGCGGTGTGGGGTATAACGTCCCTCTGTATGTGCGGTGTGGGGTATAACGTCCCTCTGTATGGCCCTTATTCTGGTTGGTGCGGTCGAGCCGCATATGCGGCTCCGACCGCACCAGACGAATCCCCGCCCACCATACGGTTCGCCACGGCCGTCCGTACACGGACGGCTGGCGAACCGCACGAAAATGGTGGAGGCGTACGCCTCCACCATGCTGGGAGCTGCCCCCTGCATTCGATGGTCGACGACCATCGAAGGCAGGACCGCACGCCGCGGCAGCTCCCGCAAGCTGAGACCACACGGACAATCGTCCGTGTGGTAGCTTGTATGGGGGCTGAAAGCTGACATCCGGCGACGTCAGCTTTCCGCCCCCATGAGTGGCGTCATGCCCTCATTACCATGCGTACGCCCCGCGTTTGCATGGGAACGCCCATGAAACGCGGGGCGTACACATAGGGAAATGAGGGGATGAAGCCCCTCACGCCCCTATACGCCCCCTTTGCGGCGTCTAAATTTTTAACACGGAGAATTCCCCTGCACATGCGCAGAGTGACCTCTGCGCATGTGCAGAGAGAAAACATCGGCGGTACGGCCGCACGCGGGCCGTACCGAGCCGATTAGAATAAGGGCCTATGTGCGGTGTGGGGTATAACGTCCCTCTGTATGTGCGGTGTGGGGTATAACGTCCCTCTGTATGTGCGGTGTGGTGTATAACGTCCCTCTGTATGTGCGGTGTGGGGTATAACGCCCCTCTGTATGTGCGGTGTGGGGTATAACGTCCCTCTGTATGTGCGGTGTGGGGTATAACGTCCCTCTGTATGTGCGGTGTGGGGTATAACGTCCCTCTGTATGTGCGGTGTGGGGTATGACGCACCTCTGTATGTGCGGTGTGGGGTATGACGTCCCTCTGTATGTGGGGTATAACGTCCCTCTGTATGTGCGGTGTGGGGTATAACGTCCCTCTGTATGTGCGGTGTGGGGTATAACGTCCCTCTGTATGTGCGGTGTGGGGTATAACGCCCCTCTGTATGTGCGGTGTGGGGTATAACGTCCCTCTGTATGTGCGGTGTGGGGTATGACGTCCCTCTGTATGTGCGGTGTGGGGTATGACGTCCCTCTGTATGTGCGGTGTGGGGTATGACGTCCCTCTGTATGTGCAGTGTGGGGTATGACGTCCCTCTGTATGTGCGGTGTGGGGTATGACGTCCCTCTGTATGTGCGGTGTGGTGTATAACGTCCCTCTGTATGTGCGGTGTGGGGTATAACGTCCCTCTGTATGTGCGGTGTGGGGTATAACGTCCCTCTGTATGTGCGGTGTGGGGTATAACGTCCCTCTGTATGTGCGGTGTGGGGTATAACGTCCCTCTGTATGTGCGGTGTGGGGTATGACGTCCCTCTGTATTGCGGTGTGGGGTATGACGTCCCTCTGTATGTGCGGTGTGGGGTATAACGTCCCTCTGTATGTGCGGTGTGGGGTATAACGTCCCTCTGTATGTGCGGTGTGGGGTATAACGTCCCTCTGTATGTGCGGTGTGGGGTATAACGTCCCTCTGTATGTGCGGTGTGGGGTATAACGTCCCTCTGTATGTGCGGTGTGGGGTATAACGTCCCTCTGTATGTGCGGTGTGGGGTATAACGTCCCTCTGTATGTGCGGTGTGGGGTATAACGTCCCTTTGTATGTGCGGTGTGGGGTATAACGTCCCTCTGTATGTGCGGTGTGGGGTATAACGTCCCTCTGTATGTGCGGTGTAGGGTATAACGTCCCTCTGTATGTGGGGTATAACGTCCCTCTGTATGTGCGGTGTGGGGTATAACGTCCCTCTGTATGTGCGGTGTGGGGTATAACGTCCCTCTGTATGTGCGGTGTGGGGTATAACGTCCCTTTGTATGTGCGGTGTGGGGTATAACGTCCCTCTGTATGTGAGGTGTGGGGTATAACGTCCCGCTGTATGTGGGGTATAACGTCCCTCTGTATGTGCGGTGTGGGGTATAACGTCCCTCTGTATGTGCGGTGTGGGGTATAACGTCCCTCTGTATATGCGGTGTGGGGTATAACGTCCCTCTGTATATGCGGTGTGGGGTATAACGTCCCTCTGTATGTGCGGTGTGGGGTATAACGTCCCTCTGTATGTGCGGTGTGGGGTATAACGTCCCTCTGTATGTGCGGTGTGGGGTATAACGTCCCTCTGTATGTGCGGTGTGGGGTATAACGTCCCTCTGTATGTGCGGTGTGGGGTATAACGTCCCTCTGTATGTGCGGTGTGGTGTATAACGTCCCTCTGTATGTGCGGTGTGGGGTATAACGCCCCTCTGTATGTGCGGTGTGGGGTATAACGTCCCTCTGTATGTGCGGTGTGGGGTATAACGTCCCTCTGTATGTGCGGTGTGGGGTATAACGTCCCTCTGTATGTGCGGTGTGGGGTATGACGCACCTCTGTATGTGCGGTGTGGGGTATGACGTCCCTCTGTATGTGGGGTATAACGTCCCTCTGTATGTGCGGTGTGGGGTATAACGTCCCTCTGTATGTGCGGTGTGGGGTATAACGTCCCTCTGTATGTGCGGTGTGGGGTATAACGTCCCTCTGTATGTGCGGTGTGGGGTATAACGTCCCTCTGTATGTGCGGTGTGGGGTATAACGTCCCTCTGTATGTGCGGTGTGGGGTATAACGTCCCTCTGTATGTGCGGTGTGGGGTATAACGTCCCTCTGTATGTGCGGTGTGGGGTATAACGTCCCTCTGTATGTGCGGTGTGGGGTATAACGTCCCTCTGTATGTGCGGTGTGGGGTATAACGTCCCTCTGTATGTGCGGTGTGGGGTATAACGTCCCTCTGTATGTGCGGTGTGGTGTATAACGTCCCTCTGTATGTGCGGTGTGGGGTATAACGCCCCTCTGTATGTGCGGTGTGGGGTATAACGTCCCTCTGTATGTGCGGTGTGGGGTATAACGTCCCTCTGTATGTGCGGTGTGGGGTATAACGTCCCTCTGTATGTGCGGTGTGGGGTATGACGCACCTCTGTATGTGCGGTGTGGGGTATGACGTCCCTCTGTATGTGGGGTATAACGTCCCTCTGTATGTGCGGTGTGGGGTATAACGTCCCTCTGTATGTGCGGTGTGGGGTATAACGTCCCTCTGTATGTGCGGTGTGGGGTATAACGCCCCTCTGTATGTGCGGTGTGGGGTAAAACGTCCCTCTGTATGTGCGGTGTGGGGTATGACGTCCCTCTGTATGTGCGGTGTGGGGTATGACGTCCCTCTGTATGTGCGGTGTGGGGTATGACGTCCCTCTGTATGTGCAGTGTGGGGTATGACGTCCCTCTGTATGTGCGGTGTGGGGTATGACGTCCCTCTGTATGTGCGGTGTGGTGTATAACGTCCCTCTGTATGTGCGGTGTGGGGTATAACGTCCCTCTGTATGTGCGGTGTGGGGTATAACGTCCCTCTGTATGTGCGGTGTGGGGTATAACGTCCCTCTGTATGTGCGGTGTGGGGTATAACGTCCCTCTGTATGTGCGGTGTGGGGTATGACGTCCCTCTGTATTGCGGTGTGGGGTATGACGTCCCTCTGTATGTGCGGTGTGGGGTATAACGTCCCTCTGTATGTGCGGTGTGGGGTATAACGTCCCTCTGTATGTGCGGTGTGGGGTATAACGTCCCTCTGTATGTGCGGTGTGGGGTATAACGTCCCTCTGTATGTGCGGTGTGGGGTATAACGTCCCTCTGTATGTGCGGTGTGGGGTATAACGTCCCTCTGTATGTGCGGTGTGGGGTATAACGTCCCTCTGTATGTGCGGTGTGGGGTATAACGTCCCTTTGTATGTGCGGTGTGGGGTATAACGTCCCTCTGTATGTGCGGTGTGGGGTATAACGTCCCTCTGTATGTGCGGTGTAGGGTATAACGTCCCTCTGTATGTGGGGTATAACGTCCCTCTGTATGTGCGGTGTGGGGTATAACGTCCCTCTGTATGTGCGGTGTGGGGTATAACGTCCCTCTGTATGTGCGGTGTGGGGTATAACGTCCCTTTGTATGTGCGGTGTGGGGTATAACGTCCCTCTGTATGTGAGGTGTGGGGTATAACGTCCCGCTGTATGTGGGGTATAACGTCCCTCTGTATGTGCGGTGTGGGGTATAACGTCCCTCTGTATGTGCGGTGTGGGGTATAACGTCCCTCTGTATGTGCGGTGTGGGGTATAACGTCCCTCTGTATGTGCGGTGTGGGGTATAACGTCCCTCTGTATGTGCGGTGTGGGGTATAACGTCCCTCTGTATGTGCGGTGTGGGGTATAACGTCCCTCTGTATGTGCGGTGTGGGGTATAACGTCCCTCTGTATGTGCGGTGTGGGGTATAACGTCCCTCTGTATGTGCGGTGTGGGGTATAACGTCCCTCTGTATGTGCGGTGTGGTGTATAACGTCCCTCTGTATGTGCGGTGTGGGGTATAACGTCCCTCTGTATGTGCGGTGTAGGGTATAACGTCCCTCTGTATGTGCGGTGTGAGGTATAACGTCCCTCTGTATGTGCGGTGTGGGG
This sequence comes from Crinia signifera, assembly GCF_055691185.1. Taxonomy (NCBI): domain Eukaryota; kingdom Metazoa; phylum Chordata; class Amphibia; order Anura; family Myobatrachidae; genus Crinia; species Crinia signifera. The sequence goes on along the minus strand of NW_028142161.1, from coordinate 93,312 downwards.
TATAACGTCCCTCTGTATGTGCGGTGTGGGGTATAACGTCCCTCTGTATGTGCGGTGTGGGGTATAACGTCCCTCTGTATGTGCGGTGTGGGGTATAACGTCCCTCTGTATGTGCGGTGTGGGGTATAACGTCCCTCTGTATGTGCGGTGTGGGGTATAACGTCCCTCTGTATGTGCGGTGTGGGGTATAACGTCCCTCTGTATGTGCGGTGTGGGGTATAACGTCCCTCTGTACAGTATGTGCGGTGTGGGGTATAACGTCCCTCTGTATGTGCGGTGTGGGGTATAACGTCCCTCTGTATGTGCGGTGTGGGGTATAACGCCCCTCTGTATGTGCGGTGTGGGGTATAACGTCCCTCTGTATGTGCGGTGTGGGGTATAACGTAACTCTGTATGTGCGGTGTGGGGTATAACGTCCCTCTGTATGTGCGGTGTGGGGTATAACGTCCCTCTGTATGTGCGGTGTGGGGTATAACGTCCCTCTGTATGTGCGGTGTGGGGTATAACGTCCCTCTGTATGTGCGGTGTGGGGTATAACGTAACTCTGTATGTGCGGTGTGGGGTATAACGTCCCTCTGTATGTGCGGTGTGAGGTATAACGTCCCTCTGTATGTGCGGTGTGGGGTATAACGTCCCTCTGTATGTGCGGTGTGGGGTATAACGTCCCTCTGTATGTGCGGTGTGGGGTATAACGTCCCTCTGTATGTGCGGTGTGGGGTATAACGTCCCTCTGTATGTGCGGTGTGGGGTATAACGTCCCTCTGTATGTGCGGTGTGGGGTATAACGTCCCTCTGTATGTGCGGTGTGGGGTATAACGTCCCTCTGTATGTGCGGTGTGGGGTATAACGTCCCTCTGTATGTGCGGTGTGGGGTATAACGTCCCTCTGTATGTGCGGTGTGGGGTATAACGTCCCTCTGTATGTGCGGTGTGGTGTATAACGTCCCTCTGTATGTGCGGTGTGGGGTATAACGCCCCTCTGTATGTGCGGTGTGGGGTATAACGTCCCTCTGTATGTGCGGTGTGGGGTATAACGTCCCTCTGTATGTGCGGTGTGGGGTATAACGTCCCTCTGTATGTGCGGTGTGGGGTATGACGCACCTCTGTATGTGCGGTGTGGGGTATGACGTCCCTCTGTATGTGGGGTATAACGTCCCTCTGTATGTGCGGTGTGGGGTATAACGTCCCTCTGTATGTGCGGTGTGGGGTATAACGTCCCTCTGTATGTGCGGTGTGGGGTATAACGCCCCTCTGTATGTGCGGTGTGGGGTATAACGTCCCTCTGTATGTGCGGTGTGGGGTATAACGTCCCTCTGTGTGTGCGGTGTGGGGTATAACGTCCCTCTGTGTGTGCGGTGTGGGGTATAACGTCCCTCTGTGTGTGCGGTGTGGGGTATAACGTCCCTCTGTATGTGCGGTGTGGGGTATAACGTCCCTCTGTATGTGCGGTGTGGGGTAGGACGTCCCTCTGTATGTGCGGTGTGGGGTATAACGTCCCTCTGTATGTGCGGTGTGGGGTATAACGTCCCTCTGTATGTGCGGTGTGGGGTATAACGTCCCTCTGTATGTGCGGTGTGGGGTATAACGTCCCTCTGTATGTGCGGTGTGGGGTATAACGTCCCTCTGTATGTGCGGTGTGGGGTATAACGTCCCTCTGTATGTGCGGTGTGGGGTATAACGTCCCTCTGTATGTGCGGTGTGGGGTATAACGTCCCTCTGTATGTGCGGTGCGGGGTATAACGTCCCTCTGTATGTGCGGTGTGGGGTATAACGTCCCTCTGTATGTGCGGTGTGGGGTATAACGTCCCTCTGTATGTGCGGTGTGGGGTATAACGTCCCTCTGTATGTGCGGTGAGGGGTATAACGTCCCTCTGTATGTGCGGTGTGGGGTATAACGTCCCTCTGTATGTGCGGTGTGGGGTATAACGTCCCTCTGTATGTGCGCTGTGGGGTATAACGTCCCTCTGTATGTGCGGTGTGGGGTATAACGTCCCTCTGTATGTGCGGTGTGGGGTATAACGTCCCTCTGTATGTGCGGTGTGGGGTATAACGTCCCTCTGTATGTGCGGTGTGGGGTATAACGTCCCTCTGTATGTGCGGTGTGGGGTATAACGTCCCTCTGTATGTGCGGTGTGGGGTATAACGTCCCTCTGTATGTGCGGTGTGGGGTATAACGTCCCTCTGTATGTGCGGTGTGGGGTATAACGTCCCTCTGTATGTGCGGTGTGGGGTATAACGTCCCTCTGTATGTGCGGTGTGGGGTATAACGTCCCTCTGTATGTGCGGTGTGGGGTATAACGTCCCTCTGTATGTGCGGTGTGGGGTATAACGTCCCTCTGTATGTGCGGTGTGGGGTATAACGTCCCTCTGTATGTGCGGTGTGGGGTATAACGTCCCTCTGTATGTGCGGTGTGGGGTATAACGTCCCTCTGTATGTGCGGTGTGGGGTATAACGTCCCTCTGTATGTGCGGTGTGGGGTATAACGTCCCTCTGTATGTGCGGTGTAGGGTATAACGTCCCTCTGTATGTGGGGTATAACGTCCCTCTGTATGTGCGGTGTGGGGTATAACGTCCCTCTGTATGTGCGGTGTGGGGTATAACGTCCCTCTGTATGTGCGGTGTGGGGTATGACGTCCCTCTGTATGTGCGGTGTGGGGTATGACGTCCCTCTGTATGTGCGGTGTGGGGTATGACGTCCCTCTGTATGTGCGGTGTGGGGTATGACGTCCCTCTGTATGTGCGGTGTGGGGTATGACGTCCCTCTGTATATGCGGTGTGGGGTATAACGTCCCTCTGTATGTGCGGTGTGGGGTATAACGTCCCTCTGTATGTGCGGTGTGGGGTATAACGTCCCTCTGTATGTGCGGTGTGGGGTATAACGTCCCTCTGTATGTGCGGTGTAGGGTATAACGTCCCTCTGTATGTGAGGTGTGGGGTATAACGTCCCGCTGTATGTGGGGTATAACGTCCCTCTGTATGTGCGGTGTGGGGTAGGACGTCCCTCTGTATGTGCGGTGTGGGGTAGGACGTCCCTCTGTATGTGCGGTGTGGGGTATAACGTCCCTCTGTATGTGCGGTGTGGGGTATAACGTCCCTCTGTATGTGCGGTGTGGGGTATAACGTCCCTCTGTATGTGCGGTGTGGGGTATAACGTCCCTCTGTATGTGCGGTGTGGGGTATAACGTCCCTCTGTATGTGCGGTGTGGGGTATAACGTCCCTCTGTATGTGCGGTGTGGGGTATAACGTCCCTTTGTATGTGCGGTGTGGGGTATAACGTCCCTCTGTATGTGAGGTGTGGGGTATAACGTCCCGCTGTATGTGGGGTATAACGTCCCTCTGTATGTGCGGTGTGGGGTATAACGTCCCTCTGTATGTGCGGTGTGGGGTATAACGTCCCTCTGTATATGCGGTGTGGGGTATAACGTCCCTCTGTATGTGCGGTGTGGGGTATAACGTCCCTCTGTATGTGCGGTGTGGGGTATAACGTCCCTCTGTATGTGCGGTGTAGGGTATAACGTCCCTCTGTATGTGAGGTGTGGGGTATAACGTCCCGCTGTATGTGGGGTATAACGTCCCTCTGTATGTGCGGTGTGGGGTATGACGTCCCTCTGTATGTGCGGTGTGGGGTATGACGTCCCTCTGTATGTGCGGTGTGGGGTATAACGTCCCTCTGTATGTGCGGTGTGGGGTATAACGTCCCTCTGTATGTGCGGTGTGGGGTATAACGTCCCGCTGTATGTGGGGTATAACGTCCCTCTGTATGTGCGGTGTGGGGTATAACGTCCCTCTGTATGTGCGGTGTGGGGTATAACGTCCCTCTGTATGTGCGGTGTGGGGTATAACGTCCCTCTGTATGTGCGGTGTGGGGTATAACGTCCCTCTGTATGTGCGGTGAGGGGTACAACGTCCCTCTGTATGTGCGGTGTGGGGTATAACGTCCCTCTGTATGTGCGGTGTGGGGTATAACGTCCCTCTGTATGTGCGGTGTGGGGTATAACGTCCCTCTGTATGTGCGGTGTGGGGTATAACGTCCCTCTGTATGTGCGGTGTGGGGTATAACGTCCCTCTGTATGTGCGGTGTGGGGTATAACGTCCCTCTGTATGTGCGGTGTGGGGTATAACGTCCCTCTGTATGTGCGGTGTGGGGTATAACGTTCCTCTGTATGTGCGGTGTGGGGTATAACGTCCCTCTGTATGTGCGGTGTGGGGTATAACGTCCCTCTGTATGTGCGGTGTGGGGTATAACGTCCCTCTGTATGTGCGGTGTGGGGTATAACGTCCCTCTGTATGTGCGGTGTGGGGTAATAACATACTGACTGCTCTCTCCCTCTGGCCAGGGGGTTGGTACTTCCGCCTGGACAGCAGTAAGGACGGCTGGCACGCCTGGCCTGTTGCACATTCCTGGAGGAACCTGCAGGGCGTGGTGGATGCTGCTTTCACCTTTGAGAACCGGATGTACTTTATCCAGGTGTGCTGGGTGCTACCTGAGGTGGCAGTTAGGGGTAGCGTAGAATGAAGAGCCGGGGAGCTTCTGGATCAGCCTCAGATTCACCATCTTGGCCGGCAGGGAAAGGTGACATAGACAATAGATGGAGGTCCATCAGGGAGACCTCTCCAAGTACAATGTATACAGCTCAGATGTAGGACATCCGGATGGGGCCGGTAACCAGTGGCTACTATCAGGAACTGGGGTGTTACGGGAATATATTGGGGAAGGTTGGTAACCATGTCATGCGTCTCCTCTACGTAGGGTTCCGAGGTCAGTGTATACTCTGCAGATCAGATATATATACCAGTAGCCGGGTATCCAAAGCCCATTAAGGAGGAGTGGGAGCTGCCGGGTGTGACGGCGGTGGATGCGGCCTTCACCTGTCCCCGCTCTAGCCACCTATACATCATTACAGGTAGGTGTGTGATGCAGATGTGTCCAGGCTGGGTGGGAGGTAAGTAAATTACTGCTATTACTGTAGGTATGTGACGCTTCCCGTAATATCCATTCCTTCCGCTGTTCCGGATCATTCTCTCTAAGTCAGCTGTGGTTATTGCTCGTTATATCGTTCTCAGGCCTCTTATCACGGTTAGGTCTAAATTGTAGGGGACTAAAGGACCTCCTGACATCACAGGGGAGGAGAGGGGGTGGATAGAGGAGGAGCAAGGTCGGAAGAAGGGTCCCAAACAGACCCTCATGGGCTCGCTTCGCTCACCACGCTTCGTGCATGGTGGCTCGCTGCGCTCCGCTTGCCACCTGGTTACTAAAGGCAACCAATGGTGGCATGGATAGTGAAGGAGCAAGCCCCGGCCTTGCTCCTCCCCCTGGGCGTGGAAGGTCCTTTAGCCTACTACAATTTAGCCTCTACCCTCTTTATCACATTATGCAGAGAAGGCCGCCACCATCTCTGTACGTACAGGGTTGCGGTGCAAATTCGGATGCATTTTATCAGAAGTGTATTGGAAATTAATGGCGTCATCCAGGGGGGAAGGGGGTGTGGGCAATCAGATGCACAGGGATGTCTCATCCTATGGGAGTGTGGCAGCGTGTTGCGTTTTGAGGCGCAGAGTCATGCCATAGTCAGAACCTCTACAGAGAAGCCTACGCAATTGCATATAGCAGAAATCCTCCTGTTAAGTAGAGGGCTTGGGGTTAGGCTGTGGGAGGGGAGGTTAGGGTTAGGCTGCGGGAGGGGAGGTTAGGGTTAGGCTGCGGGAGGGGAGGTTAGGGTTAGGCTGCGGGAGGGGAGGTTAGGGTGAGGCTGCAGGAGGGGAGGTTAGGGTTAGGCTACAGGACGGGAGGTTAGGGTTAGGCTGCGGGAGGGGAGGTTAGGGTGAGGCTGCAGGAGGGGAGGTTAGGGTTAGGCTGTGGGATGGGAGGTTAGGGTTAGGCTGCGGGAGGGGAGGTTAGGGTGAGACTGCAGGAGGGGAGGTTAGGGTTAGGCTACAGGACGGGAGGTTAGGGTTAGGCTGCGGGAGGGGAGGTTAGGGTTAGGCTGCGGGAGGGGAGGTTAGGGTGAGGCTGCAGGAGGGGAGGTTAGGGTTAGGCTGTGGGAGGGAAGGTTGGGGTTAGGCTGTGGGAGGGGAGGTTAGGGTTAGGCTGCAGGAGGGGAGGTTAGGGTTAGGCTGTGGGAGGGAAGGTTGGGGTTAGGCTGTGGGAGGGGAGGTTAGGGTTAGGCTGCAGGAGGGGAGGTTAGGGTCAGGCTGCGGGAGGGGAGGTTAGGGTTAGGCTGCGGGAGGTTAGGGTTAGGCTGCGGGAGGGGAGGTTAGGGTTAGGCTGCAGGAGGGGAGGTTAGGGTTAGGCTGCGGGAGAGGTTAGGGTTAGGCTGCAGGAGGGGAGGTTAGGGTTAGGCTGCGGGAGAGGTTAGGGTTAGGCTGCGGGAGGGGAGGTTAGGGTTAGGCTGCGGGAGGGGAGGTTAGGGTGAGGCTGCAGGAGGGGAGGTTAGGGTTACGCTACAGGACGGGAGGTTAGGGTTAGGCTGCGGGAGGGGAGGTTAGGATTAGGCTACAGGATGGGAGGGTAGGGTTATGCTGCGGGAGGGGAGGGTTAGGGTTAGGCTGCGGGAGGGGAGGTTAGGGTTAGTCTACAGGACGGGAGGGTAGGGTTATGCTGCAGGAGGGGAGGGTTAGAGTTAGGCTGCAGGAGGGGAGGTTAGGGTTAGGCTGTGGGAGGGGAGGGTTAGGCTGCAGGAGGGGGAGGATAGGGTTAGGCTGCAGGAGGGGAAGTTAGGGTTAGGCTGTTGGAGGGGAGGTTAGGGTTAGGCTGTTGGAGGGGAGGTTAGGGTTAGGCTGCGGGAGAGGAAGTTGGAGTTAGGGGTTAGGCTGTTGGAGGGGAGGTTAGGGTTAGGCTGCGGGATGGGATGTAAGGGTTAGGCTGCAGGAGGGGAGGTTAGGGTTAGGCTGCGGGAGGGGAGGGTTAGGCTGTGGGAGGGGAGGTTAGGGTTAGGCTGTGGGAGGGGAGGTTAGGGTTAGGCTGTGGGAGGGGAGGTTAGGGTTAGGCTGTGGGAGGGGAGGTTAGGGTTAGGCTGTGGGAGGGGAGGTTAGGGTTAGGCTGTGGGAGGGGAGGTTAGGGTTAGGCTGTGAGAGGGGAGGTTAGGGTTAGGCTGTGGGAGGGGAGGTTAGGGTTAGGCTGTGAGAGGGGAGGTTAGGGTTAGGCTACGGGACGGGAGGTTAGGGTTAGGCTGCGGGAGGTGAGGTTAGGGTTAGGCTGCGGGAGGGGAGGTTAGGGTTAGGCTCCGGGAGGTGAGGTTAGGGTTAGGCTGCAGGAGGGGAGGTTAGGGTTAGGCTGTGGGAGGGAAGGTTGGGGTTAGGCTGCGGGAGGGGAGGTTAGGGTTAGGCTGCAGGAGGGGAGGTTAGGGTTAGGCTGCGGGAGGGGAGGTTAGGGTTTGGCTGTGGGAGGGGAGGTTAGGGTTAGGCTGCGGGAGGTTAGGGTTAGGCTGCGGGAGGGGAGGTTAGGGTTAGGAAGCGGGAGAGGAAGGTTATGGTTAGGCTGTGGGAGGGGAGGTTAGGGTTAGGCTGCAGGAGGGGAGGTTAGGGTTAGGCTGCGGGAGGGGAGGTTAGGGTTAGGCTGCGGGAGGGGAGGTTAGGCTGCGGGAGGGGAGGTTAGGGTTAGGCTGCGGGAGGGGAGGTTGGGGTTAGGCTGCGGGAGGGGAGGTTGGGGTTAGGCTGCGGGAGGGGAAGTTAGGGTGAGGCTGCAGGAGGGGAGGTTAGGGTTAGGCTGCGGGAGGGGAGGTTAGGGTTAGGTTGCGGGAGGGGAGGTTAGGGTTAGGCTGCGGGAGGGGAGGTTAGGCTGCGGGAGGGGAGGTTAAGGTTAGGCTGCGGGAGGGGAGGTTAAGGTTAGGCTGCGGGAGGTGAGGTTAGGGTTAGGCTGCAGGAGGGGAGGTTAGGGTTAGGCTGTGGGAGGGAAGGTTGGGGTTAGGCTGTGGGAAGGGAGGTTAGGGTTAGGCTGCAGGAGGGGAGGTTAGGGTCAGGCTGCGGGAGGGGAGGTTAGGGTTAGGCTGCGGGAGGGGAGGGTTAGGCTGCGGGATGGGAGGTTAGGGTTAGGCAGCGGGAGAGGAAGGTTAGGGTTAGGCTCTGGGAGGGGAGGTTAAGGTTAGGCTGCAGGAGGGGGAGGTTAGGGTTAGGCTGCGTGACGTGAGGGTAGTATGCGGGAGGAGAGGTTAGGGTTAGGCTGCAGGAGGGGAGGTTAGGGTTAGGCTGCAGGAGGGGAGGTTAGGCTGTGGGAGGGGAGTTTAGGGTTAGGCTGCGAGAGGGGAGTTTAGGATTAGGCTGCGGGAGGGGAGGTTGGGGTTAGGCTGTGGGAGGGTAGGTTGGGGTTAGGCTGCGGGAGGGGAAGTTAGGGTGAGGCTGCAGGAGGGGAGGTTAGGGTTAGGCTGCAGGAGGGGAGGTTAGGGTTAGGCTGCGGGAGGGGAGGTTGGGGTTAGGCTGTGGGAGGGTAGGTTGGGGTTAGGCTGCGGGAGGGGAAGTTAGGGTGAGGCTGCAGGAGGGGAGGTTAGGGTTAGGCTGCAGGAGTGGAGGTTAGGGTTAGGATTCGGGAGGGGAGGGTTAGGCTGCGGGAGGGGAGGTTAGGGTTAGGCTGTGGGAGGGGAGGTTAGGGTCAGGCAGCAGGAGGGGAGGTTAGGGTCAGGCTGCAGGAGGGGAGGTTAGGGTTAGGCTGTGGGAGGGGAGGTTAGGGTTAGGCTACAGGATGGGAGGTTAGGTTTAGGCTGCGGGAGGGGAGGCTAGGGTTAGGCTGCGGGAGGTGAGGTTAGGGTTAGGCTGCGGGAGGTGAGGTTAGGGTTAGGCTGTGGGAGGTGAGGTTAGGGTTAGGCTGCGGGAAGTTAGGGTTAGGCTGCAGGGAGGGGAGGTTATGGTTAGGCTGTGGGAGGGGAGGTTAGGGTTAGGCTGCAGGGAGGGGAGGTTAGGGTTAGGCTGCGGGAGGGGAGGTTAGGCTGCGGGAGGTGAGGTTAGGGTTAGGCTGCAGGGAGGGGAGGTTAGGGTTAGGCTGCGGGAGGGGAGGTTAGGGTTAGGCTGCGGGAGGGGAGGTTAGGGTTAGGCTGCGGGAGGGGAGGTTAGGGTTAGGCTGCAGGAGGGGAGGTTAGGGTTAGGCTGCGGGAGGGGAGGTTAGGGTTAGGCTGCGGGAGGGGAGGTTAGGGTTAGGCTGTGGCAGGTGTATATAGGTGTGTGTATAGGTATATAGGTGTGTGTATATTTATACTGTATGCAGGTGTATATAGGTGTGTGTGTATGTATACTGTATATAGGTGTGTGTGTGTATGTATACAGGTGTATATAGGTGTGTGTGTATATGTATACAGTTGTGTACATGTGTGTGTGTGTATATGTGTACTGTATACAGGTGTATATAGGTGTGTGTATATTTATACTGTATATGTGTGTGTGTATGTGTATACTGTATGCAGATGTATATAGGTGTGTGTGTATGTATACTGTATATAGGTGTGTGTGTGTATGTATACAGGTGTATATAGGTGTGTGTGTATATGTATACAGTTGTGTACATGTGTGTGTGTGCATATGTGTACTGTATACAGGTGTATATAGGTGTGTGTATATTTATACTGTATATGTGTGTGTATGTGTATACTGTATGCAGATGTATATAGGTGTGTGTATATGTATACTGTATATAGGTATGTGTGTGTGTGTGTGTGTGTGTATATGTATACAGTTGTGTACATGTGTATGTGTATACTGTATGCAGATGTATATAGGTGTGTGTGTGTATGTATGTATACAGGTGTATATAGGTGTGTGTGTGTGTGTGTGTATATGTATACAGTTGTGTACATGTGTGTGTGTGTATATATAATAGCGGTACATCTCTCTCTGTGCAGGGGACCAGCTCACCCTGGTGGACTTGAGGACCCGCCAGCGCTCCGGACAGGTGAAGACCATTGTACACGCAGAGGTGGACAGCGCAATGTGTAATACCCATGGACTCTATCTCTTCCGCGGCGCATCCTATTACCACTACAAGAATGTGCAGGAGCTGCTGGAGGCAGTCCAGGCCCCGGCCCCTGGGAACATTGCGTCTGATTTCCTAGACTGCTAGAGCGGAGCCCCCCATTCCCTGGCTATGGGCCCCCTCTGTAGTGACTGGCGGCTCAGTCTCATTGTATACATACACGTAGTAAATGAAATGACGCAGCGCTTTGTACTTTAGATTTATTGGAAAGGTGATTAAAGTAATAAAATAAATACGATACAACGTTGTGTTGGGATGTTCTATAGATGGGATAAGAATGGCAGGTTACAGGATATCCCGGTGCCCTGCCAGGTTATAGGATATACCGGTGCCCTGGCAGGTTGTAGGATATACCGGTGCCCTGGCAGGTTATAGGATATACCGGTGCCCTGCCAGGTTATAGGATATCCCGTGCCCTGGCAGGTTGTAGGATATCCCGGTGCCCTGCCAGGTTGTAGGATATCCCGATGCCCTGCCAGGTTGTAGGATATCCCGATGCGCTGCCAGGTTGTAGGATATCCCGGTGCCTTGCCAGGTTGTAGGATATACCGGTGCCCTGCCAGGTTCTAGGATATCCCGGTGCCCTGCCAGGTTGTAGGATATACCGGTGCCCTGCCAGGTTGTAGGATATCCCGGTGCCCTGCCAGGTTGTAGGATATCCCGGCCCACTTCAGCCAAAGAGGCAGACCGTACCGGACGCCATTCGGTGCTTATACTCGTAGAGGACAAATGAGGCCTGTGGGAAGTCCCCGCTCATCTCCAGCTTCCCGGGCACAGTGTGTATGGTGACGCTCTTACTGAGGCCCTCAGACAGCTTCTGGAGCATACGTTGGGCCAGGTACCGCTTGGCATAACCCGGGTCAGCCTCGATGTTTGCGTATACATCGGGTGGAGGGTTCGGGATCTTCCACTCTAACTCCCCGATGAGCTGGTTTATTTTGGCCTTGTCTAGGGAGGCCGGGTTCTCGCTGTAACTCAGGACCACCTGTGTGCCGCACTCCCCTCTGACCGATATGTAGCTGCCCTTCACCAAGACATCCGCGGCCTTCTCTGCCGCCGTCTGGGACACCATCACCGCCCAGCGCAGCCAATCGTAATTCTTCTCCATTATCTTCAGTAAACTGGAGGCCTTCTCTGAATCGGTGAGGGTCTCGCTGAGCGGCAGGAACTTCTCCACGTCCTCCTGAGCCTGCTCCTTGAAGTAGGTGGCACAGTGTCTGGAGGTGTCTTCCATCCTCCTGTAGAGGACGGTCATCTTGTCCGTCCATCGCCCCATCATCAGCTGAGTGTCCCGTCCCTTTAGAGCGCAATGGACAATGAGGCAGAGGAGGCCGGTGGCCAGGATAAAGTTGACCTGCTGGCAGAATGCTATCATTTCCCAGCGACGGGGGTGGTGGTCCTGGATGACTTGCTGGAGGAGGGTGACCTGGTCTGCCAGGATGGAGACGCCGAGCAGACGATTGTAGAGTGCATTCAGCTGCCGGTCGATCTTGTAGTCATAGACGTACTGCAGGAAGATCTCCTTCTCTTTCTCCTTGTACGACTTCCCTGCCCGAACAACGGTGGCTAGCTGCTGGTACACCACGGTGATGTCATCTTCACACTTGGTGACATCACAATCCCTCATCAACCCCTTTCCCGCTGCTAGCTGGCGGTCGATGGATTCCAGGGTCCTCCTGACAAACTCCATTTCTTCAGTGGTTGCAGTGTCGTTGATCTGAGCCACCAGTCCCAGCACCACGGAGTTGATGGACTGGAGGAAGCCCACTGACTCCCACGCTTTGGCAAACAGAGCCATGAGATGAGCACAGAATCGTGGGCAGGAGGAGGATCAGGGACCTAAAACACAGAAAAAGATTTTATATATGAATAAACTGATCGTAGCCAATCACGTGCGGTGCGGTGCGTGCCACATGACTACTGGCTGCGTAACAAACACAGTGTAAAGGTGCCCACACACTAGAACAACTTTTTTGCTGATTTCCGACCGATATGCCAAAAAATTGGCTGATTTTTACCGGTAATCATCCGATATCGGTCGGATGCGCGTTCCCGTAGATCTTTTGCTAAAGCTTCTGATCTTACGTGCTGCATGAAAGATCAGAAGATATAGCAAAAGATCCATAGGAACGCACACGGGATCCTAAGATTAATCTTTGAAGATGTGCGCTCGCCTGAGATCTTTTATTCAGGGCGGACAGAAGATTACAAGGCTAATTTATGTGCACATCTTAAGCTCACAGATCTTTCTAGTGTGTGGGAATCTTAACTCTCTGCAAATGTTACATCTGCCCCCTGCAGTGCAGCATGGTGTTACCCAGGTGCTCAGTTACTGGCTGCTTCTGTATGTAGCCCACACATGCTGGGCAGCTTCATTATTACACTGCAATGTAGCTCTGAGCTAGGACACGCCCCTCCCACACCTAACTCTCTGCACATGTTACATCTGCCCCCTGCAGCACAGCATGGTGTTACCCAGGGGCTCAGTTACTGGCTGCATCTGCATGTAGCCCACACACACTGGACAGCTTTATTCTAACACTGCAATGTAGCTCTGAGCTAGGACACGCCCCTCCCACACCTAACTCTCTGCACATGTTACATCTGCCCCCTGCAGCGCAGCATGGTGTTACCCAGGTGCTCAGTTACTGGCTGCTTCTGCATGTAGCCTACACATAACTCTCTGCACATGGTACATCTGCCCCCTGCAGTGCAGCATGGTGTTACCCAGGTGCTCAGTGCTCAGTTACTGGCTGATTCTAGGGATGGCCATCGAAGCCTATTCCATCGATGTTTCCCATCGATGGTAGGTTATGCAGGAACCATCGATGGCTATAAACCATTCTATCGGCAGCCATCGATGGTTCCCACCATCGTGTACTTGCGCATGCGCAGAGGAAGAATGGCCGGCCGCCGCCGGGATGTGCGCGCATGCGCAATAGAGCTATACCTGACACGATGAATAATAAAGTTTCTTCTGCGCATGCACGCGCCACGCACGCACAGAGGAAATATTATTATCCAGCGTGTCAGGTTAGTTAGTTCTGTCACGCATGCGCGCACACCTCCCGGCCGGGCACATTCTTCCTCCTCTGCGCATGCGTAAGACTCCCGACTCCCACTGCGACGCATGATGTCACAGACAGTCGACTGGACTAGGACTAGCCAGGCAGCTGGCCAGCAGCCAGAAGGTAAAAAAAAATATATATATATATATATATATATCGACATCGGATGCTATCTATCGATAGCATCATACTATTCGGCCCTCGACTATCGATGCCCAAAACATCGGGCACTAGGTCCCGACCATCGATGTTTTGGAAACATCGATAGCCGATGGCCATCCCTAGCTGATTCTGTATGTAGCCCACACATGCTGGGCAGCTTTATTCTCACACTGCAATGTAGCTCTGAGCTAGGACACGCCCCTCCCACACCTAACACTCTGCACATGTTACATCTTCCCCCTGCAGCGCAGCATGGTATTACCCAGGTGCTCAGTTATTGGCTGCTTCTGCATGTAGCCCACACATGCTGGGCAGCTTTATTCTCACACTGTAATGTAGCTCTGAGCTAGGACACGCCCCTCTCACACCTAACTCTCTGCACATGTTACATCTGCCCCCTGCAGTGCAGCATGGTGTTACCAGGTGCTCAGTTACTGGCTGCTTCTGCATGTAGCCCACACATGCTGGGCAGCTTTATCCTCACACTGTAATGTAGCTCTGAGCTAGGACACACCCCTCCCACACCTAACTCTCTGCACATGTTACATCTGCCCCCTGCAGCACAGCATGGTGTTACCCAGGTGTCCAGTTACTGGCTGCTTCAGCATGTAGCCCACACATGCTGGGCAGATTTATTCTCACACTGCAATGTAGCCCTGAGCTAGGACATGCCCCTCTCATACCTAACTCTCTGCACATGTTACATCTGCCCCCTGCAGCACAGCATGGTGTTACCCAGGTGCTCAGTTACTGGCTGCGTCTGCATGTAGCCCACACATGCTGGGCAGCTTTATTCCCACACTAATGTAGCTCTGAGCTAGGACACGCCCCTCCCACATCTAACTCTCTGCACATGTTGCATCTGCCCCCTGCAGTGCAGCATGGTGTTACCGAGGTGCTCAGTTACTGGCTGCTTCTGTATGTATAACAAAGGGAGGACAGGGTTAATCGCACAGGAAGAGTATACGTAGAGTTAGTGTTAGGTGACCCCTCAAATGATAGTGTTATATACGTAAATATTTATGCTGAGGGTGTGCTATCACGGGACATAAGTTTGAAGCAAAAGACAAATTCTTGTAAAGCAAGAAAAGAAAAGGATGTCACTTTGTGATGCACCGAGAGAGAGAAAATTTAATAAGTAACCTTTATTTATAATTTTTTAAAAACTTTTGGCAAAAATATAAAAGAAACAATACACACATTAAACATAGACAAGTAAAAAAGGATGAAGATATCCTTGACTCCGTGGGGTCCCACTTCACAATGTTTTTATACGTATAAATGTCAACACTTTAATATGTGTTTAGTGCATTCACTGTTTCCAGAATAGGAACTGGTTGATATATATTTTCCCAGTTTTCAAGTACTAAATAGCGGTATCACTTTAAGCACCTATTAGGTTCAGGAGTGCCTGTATACCAATTTTGTCTGTGGTGTGAGGGTAACCAAAGATTTATGGTCTCACCCAGCAGGCTGGTATAATTAAAACATATGCAGATATGAGCGTTTATAATGTAGTATGCTCAAAAAAGTATCAGTGCCAGAGACAGCAATAAGCTGTGTGGCCACTGCAATACCAGGATGGTGCTTAAGTGAGTGGTAATTTCAGTGCTCTGAGTCCGGTCTGTGAGCCGGGACAGTGGGATTCACAGCGTGTAATTGAGAAGCGCTGCGCCCACTCTCGTCACTCCGGCTGAGAATGACACAGCCGGCTCGCACTGTACTGCACGTGGGGGTCTGAGTCAGTCTGTGGGACTGTCAGCCGGTGTGCTGGGCATCAGAACTGCGGTGCGCACCGCGTCTGCCTGCCGTATGAGTGCTTGGATGCACGCCGCTGTGGATACTGCTAAATGGAGAGAAACAGATCAAAATGCATTCATGGGGGGAGAGGGAAGTGGGAGCACACTGCGGAGTGTACGGTCGGCGTACGCTTCGCCAGTAAGCTTCGTCAGGACCACCTGAGTGTTTGTCTGGAAGCCCTTTAAATACCTGCCCTATCATGCATAATTATGAGCCTCATTATCGTTAATTCTGTCACCTGGGAGTCAATTGAATAGGTGTGAATACTATCGCTTTTACAGCTGATCAGTGTTGTAGTATGGAGCTTATGTATTATCCTATTAAATTTATTTAAAATTCATTTTAAAGGGAGCAGGCTTTTTGCCCCCCCCCCTCCTCTTTTTAAGAGAGTTTGTGTATATTTGTATACATTTTCAGTAATCAAAGGTTATGTTTATGTAATTTGATTACGTGGTACTTGGGTTCAAGGTGTGGTTTATATTTGGTCTAATGCTTCAGTGTTTGGTTTCAACCACAATTCAAGTGGCAGAGAGTATGATGATTCCAACATAATCGTACTGTGTCGTAATAAGACACCGTGTCGACTGTGGTTTGACAGTGATACATTATTAGGTTTTTGGAGTTCAGTAACAGAGGTGGTTGGGATAATACACATAATAGTTCCTGAAATAGATCATTTCAAACAGTTACCGCTTTGTTCATTACAGTAAGTATTATGGGATATAGTATTTTATATTATATATGCAGAAAGGTCTACATATTTTATTTGATATGCTTATCAAGTATTCCAAAGGATTGCACTTATGATGCCAGTATTGTATTGTAGCAACTTCATAGTAACCTGTCCACTGGCTCCGTGTCTTTACTAGTCGACATGTCGACTTGTGAAGGTTTAATTACGACACGTGGACAAGGTGGGTCTGATGATGTTAGAGCATTTGGTCTAATGCTTAAGTCAGTGGTTCCCAAACTTTTGTGGATCACGGCACCCTAGAGTATCAGATTTTTTTCCATGGCACCCCTAGGGAAAAAGTTTGATACCAAGAACTTCAGAAAAAAATATTAAATTAAATAAGTTGCGCTTCTATGTCCTCCTTAGGTCCAGTTATGTGGTAAGGAACATGATTCACTTCTGTTTATCCACATATGTTATAATTGGAAGTCACAAGTACTGATTTTCCTTATTACATTGACCATATATAATTTGAATTTGTCCTGGACCACCAACCCAGGGCACCCCTGCAAGTGCTCCGCGGCACCCCTGGGAGCCACGGCACACAGTTTGGGAACCACTGGCTTAAGTGCTTCTTTCGTCCATAATTCAAGTTGCAAAGAGCATGGTAATTCCGACGTGGTCGTCCTGTGTCGTAAGCATGCACCGTGTCGACTGTGATTTGACAATGATGCATTTTAAGTTTATAGGGTTCAGTAACAGAGGTGGTTGGGATAATATGGATAATAGTTCATGAAATGGATCATTTCAAACAGTTACCGCTTCGTTCATTACAGTAAGAGTTATGGGATATAATATTTAATATTCTATATGCAGAAAGGTCTACATATTTTATATACGCTTATCAGGTATTTCAAAGGATTGCACATATGATGCCAGTGGTGTAATGTGGCAACTTCATAGTATCCTGTCCATTGGTCCCGCGTCTTAACTGGTCGACATGTCGACTTGTGGAGGTTTGGTTACAAAATAAGAACCAGGTAGGTCTAGTGATGTTAGATCTGGCTTTGACATGATTTTAATTTTAGGTTGGGGATAGAAACTATTGTTTCACATTTATCGTATTGGTTCCAACGGCATTTGTGGATGTCCACTTTTCATCTATTGCTAGGGAAGAGGAGTGGTTGTAATTAGCTGACATAAAAATAGCTTTAGATACGAATTCATGTAGCTTTAAGATAGGTCAAATTTAAGTGTGAATTAATACATGCCGCGGTTTTATTTGTTACCCTGTCAGATGGTGAAGGCCATTCCTTGATAAGGGAATAAATCTATGCGTATGCATCTTCTTAATGTGGTATCACATGTGGGTGTTATTGGGTGGTCCCTGTGTGAAGTTATATGGACTAGATATAGTCTATATAGGGTGGCGACATTCTTGGCGAAATACAGTTAAAATTCATAAAGTAAAAAAATTTTTTTTTTATATAATGATAGTAATGTCAAAAGATATTATCTTGCAAATGTGTGGTATGAGAAATAAGGTGTTGGTAAAGAAATTTCAATGTGTATTGCTGTTTGAGAAAGACATAGGGGTTTATTCTAGTTCATTCCCTCAAAATCCTTCCCAGATGGACAAAAACCACGTGCACTGCAGGGGGGCAGATGCAACACGTGCAGTGAGAACCAGACCCGGGTGAGTCATTTTGTCTCTGTGCAGGGAAAATACTGACCGCATGATTTTACACCTCAATATAGATCTCACTTTGAAGAAAAACCCCACCCAAATCTAATTCTCTCTGCACAAGCCACATCTGCCCCACCTGCAGTGCACATGGTCCCGTCCATCCAAGAAGGATCCCGTCAGAAAGAATGGACCAGAACAACCCCCATAGTCCGCCCACACTAGAGTACATCTCGGGGCATGTGTGATATATTTAGACACACATCCCTTTGATGTGACACAGTGGGGGCGGACCATGCGTGGCTCTAAACCTGGTGGTGATGTGTGCTTTACGAGAGGCTGTGTTTGCAGCCAGTTATGTTTCAAATGTGACTTGTCTAATTTAAGAGGCACCTATTTATAGGTGTCATAAGAATGAGTGTGGAAGTGGAACTGGGTTTTATGTGGGAGGGGACAAGTTCCCACAATGAAAAGCATGTTAATTGTGAATAAATCTAAAGTATAATAGGACGGTGTCTTGAATGGATGTCCACATATGTCTGTGGAGTGAAAAGAGTGATAATAAATGTGAAAAAAAAAAAACGTTTTAAAAAAAAAATGTGAAAAAATAGTGAAAACAGGATAATGAATAAATTGGAAGAAATCATTTCGCACTTTCTATAAGTGCTAGATGGTGTGTCCCTAAGAGGGACACTATTTCAAGGGTAATAATCAGAATGAAGTGTAAGTAATGATGAATCACGGATGTCACAGAAAGACAGTGTAGTTGTTTTTACTTTATGAATTTTAACTGTATTTCACCAAGAATGTCGCCACCCTATATAGACTATATCTAGTCCATATAACTTCACACAGGGACCACCCAATAACACCCACATGTGATACCACATTAAGAAGATGCATACGCATAGATTTATTCCCTTATCAAGGAATGGCCTTCACCATCTGACAGGGTAACAAATAAAACCGCGGCATGTATTAATTCACACTTAAACTTGACCTATCTTAAAGCTACATGAATTCGTATCTAAAGCTATTTTTATGTCAGCTAATTACAAACACTCCTCTTCCCTAGCAATAGATGAAAAGTGGACATCCACAAATGCCTTTGGAACCAATACGATAAATGTGAAACAATAGTTTCTATCCCCAACCTAAAATTAAAATCATGTCAAAGCCAGATCTAACATCACTAGACCTACCTGGTTCTTATTTTGTAACCAAACCTCCACAAGTCGACATGTCGACCAGTTAAGACGCGGGACCAATGGACAGGATACTATGAAGTTGCCACATTACACCACTGGCATCATATGTGCAATCCTTTGAAATACCTGATAAGCGTATATAAAATATGTAGACCTTTCTGCATATAGAATATTAAATATTATATCCCATAACTCTTACTGTAATGAACGAAGCGGTAACTGTTTGAAATGATCCATTTCATGAACTATTATCCATATTATCCCAACCACCTCTGTTACTGAACCCTATAAACTTAAAATGCATCATTGTCAAATCACAGTCGACACGGTGCATGCTTACGACACAGGACGACCACGTCGGAATTACCATGCTCTTTGCAACTTGAATTATGGACGAAAGAAGCACTTAAGCATTAGACCAAATGCTCTAACATCATCAGACCCACCTGGTCCACGTGTCGTAATTAAACCTTCACAAGTCGACATGTCGACTAGTAAAGACACGGAGCCAGTGGACAGGTTACTATGAAGTTGCTACAATACAATACTGGCACCATAAGTGCAATCCTTTGGAATACTTGATAAGCATATAAAATAAAATATGTAGACCTTTCTGCATTTATAATATAAAATACTATATCCCATAATACTTACTGTAATGAACAAAGCGGTAACTGTTTGAAATGATCTATTTCAGGAACTATTATGTGTATTATCCCAACCACCTCTGTTACTGAACTCCAAAAACCTAATAATGTATCACTGTCAAACCACAGTCGACACGGTGTCTTATTACGACACAGTACGATTATGTTGGAATCATCATACTCTCTGCCACTTGAATTGTGGTTGAAACAAACACTGAAGCATTAGACCAAATATAAACCACACCTTGAACCCAAGTACCACGTAATCAAATTACATAAACATAACCTTTGATTACTGAAAATGTATACAAATATACACAAACTCTCTTAAAAAGAGGAGGGGGGGGGGGGGGCAAAAAGCCTGCTCCCTTTAAAATGAATTTTAAATAAATTTAGTAAGATAATACATAAGCTCCATACTACAACACTGATCAGCTGTAAAAGCGATAGTACTCACACCTATTCAATTGACTCCCAGGTGACAGAATTAACGATAATGAGGCTCATGAATATGCATGATAGGGCAGGTATTTAAAGGGCTTCCAGACAAACTCTCAGGTGGTCCTGACGAAGCTTACTGGCGAAGCGTACGCCGACCGTACACTCCGCAGTGTGCTCCCACTTCCCTCTCCCCCCATGAATGCATTTTGATCTGTTTCTCTCCATTTAGCGGTATCCACAGCGGCGTGCATCCAAGCACTCATACGGCAGGCAGACGCGGTGCGCACCGCAGTTCTGATGCCCAGCACACCGGCTGACAGTCCCACAGACTGACTCAGACCCCCACGTGCAGTACAGTGCGAGCCGGCTGTGTCATTCTCAGCCGGAGTGACGAGAGTGGGCGCAGCACTTCTTAATCACACGCTGTGAATCCCACTGTCCCGGCTCACAGACCGGACTCAGAGCACTGAAATTACCACTCACTTAAGCACCATCCGGGTATTGCAGTGGCCACACAGCTTATTGCTGTCTCTGGCACTGATACTTTTTTGAGCATACTACATTATAAACGCTCATATCTGCATATGTTTTAATTATACCAGCCTGCTGGGTGAGACCATAAATCTTTGGTTACCCTCACACCACAGACAAAATTGGTATACAGGCACTCCTGAACCTAATAGGTGCTTAAAGTGATACTGCTATTTAGTACTTGAAAACTGGGAAAATATATATCAGTGGTCTCCAACCTTTTTTGGGTAGGGAGCTACTCGCGACAAAATAAACCGCCCGAAGAGCTACTAACGTAAAAATTTGTAAAAAATCTGCATAATATCCAAAAAAAATGCCCTTTACACATAATGCCACAAACCGTAATGCCCCTGACACATTATGCCACACACTGCAATGCCCCAGACACAATATGCCACACACTGCAATGTCCAATATGTCACAAACATACCTCCCAACACTGGAGGCAGAGGATAAGAGACATCTGCGCGTGCCGAAGGCACGCGCCAAAAATTAGAGGGTTCAGCTACTACCGTGGTACTCCTGCGAGGCCACGTCCCCCATTTTTTCGCTATTGGGCTTGGCCAGTGATCTGAGAGGGGGGCGGGGGCCACAGAAGTGGAGAAGGGGAAAGAGAGCAGGAGAAGAAAACATGTGTGGGGGATGCCACGGATGGGGGAGATGGGGCGCCTTGGATGAGGGAAGGGGGGGTGAAAGGTGAGAGTGAGCAGGGGGAGGCAGCCTGTGGGGGGAGAGGGAGATCTGCGGATAGAAGAGGGGGGATGGGAGCACGAGAAGGGAACCTGTGTGGGGAGAGGGGGATGGGGGGTGAGGGTGCCATGGTGTGGGGGGGGCCGTGGATGTGGGAGGGGGTACCAGAGAATTGTGAGCAGCAGAAGGAAACCAGTATAGGGAGAGGGGGTGGGGAGTGACATGGAGGGGGGCGCAAATGGTGGGGAAGAGGAGAAAGTGACAGCAAGACCCTGTAAAATAAATAAGAAAGTCTCCATAGAGAGCCTACTGTACCCTGTTCTGATACAGGTCTTTGTGGTGCTGGACCTGCTGAGCAGATGCCTCATGGAGCCTCGTCTAGTGTCAGCAGCACAGGCTCTCCAAGATGCTGAGTCTCTCCACGATGTTCCCCACCTCTAGCATCTGACAGGGAGCGCAGCGCTGCAGGTTACCCAGCACTTCCGGGTAACGCTGCAGCGCTGCGCTCCCTGTCAGACGCTAGAGGTGAAAAATTACCTCTAGTGTCTGTCACAGGGGGAGGGGGAGACAGACACCGGCAACTTACAATAATAGTGGACAATGGAGGGGCGGGCAGCAGCGGACGCCGGACAAACGGAAGGGGGTTGGCGGCTGACAATGGCGGGGCAGCTGGGCGGCTGACCGGGCACAGAGCAGTCGAGCCACCCGTATCGCTGCCGCGAGCTACTGGTAGCTCGCGAGCGACGGGTTGGCGACCGCTGATATATATCAACCAGTTCCTATTCTGGAAACAGTGAATGCACTAAACACATATTAAAGTGTTGACATTTATACTAAAAACATTGTGAAGTGGGACCCCACGGAGTCAAGGATATCTTCATCCTTTTTTACTTGTCTATGTTTAATGTGTGTATTGTGTCTTTTATATTTTTGCCAAAAGTTTTTAAAAAATTATAAATAAAGGTTACTTATTAAATTTTCTCTCTCTCGGTGCATCACAAAGGGGGTTATTCTAGTCCATTCTTTCTGACAAAATCCTTCTTAGATGGACAAAACCATGTGCACTGCGGGTGGGGCAGATGTAACTTGTGCAGAGAGAATTAGATTTGGGTGGGGTTTTTCTTCAAAGTGAGATCTATATTGAAGTGTAAAATAAAGCAGCCAGTATTTACCCTGCACAGAAACAAAATAACTCACTCAAATCTAATTCTCTCTGCACATGTTACATCTGCCCCCCTGCAGTGCACATGGTTTTGTCCATCTAAGAAGGATTTTGTCAGAAAGAATGAACTAGAATAAACCCCAAAGTGACATCCTTTTCTTTTCTTGCTTTACAAGAATTTGTCTTTTGCTTCTGTATGTAGCCCACACATGCTGGGCAGCTTTATTCTCACACTGCAATGTAGCTCTGAGCTAGGACACATCCCTCCCACATCTAGCTCTCTGCACATGTTACATCTGCCCCCTGCAGCACAGCATGGTGTTACCCAGGTGCTCAGTTACTGGCTGCTTCTGCATGTAGCCCACACATGCTGGGCAGCTTTATCCTCACACTGTAATGTAGCTCTGAGCTAGGACATGCCCCTCCCACATCTAACTCTCTGCACATGTTACATCTGCCCCCTGCAGTGCAGCATGGTGTTACCCAGGGGCTCAGTTACTGGCTGCTTCTGCATGTAGCCCACACATGCTGGGCAGCTTTATCCTCACACTGTAATGTAGCTCTGAGCTAGGACATGCCCCTCCCACATCTAACTCTCTGCACATGTTACATCTGCCCCCTGCAGTGCAGCATGGTGTTACCCGGGTGCTCAGTTACTGGCTGCTTCTGCATGTAGCCCACACATGCTGGGCAGCTTTATTCTCACACTGCAATGTAGCTCTGAGCTAGGACACGCCCCTCCCACACCTAACTCTCTGCACATGTAACATCTGCCCCCCTGCAGTGCAGCATGGTGTTACCCAGGTGTCCAGTTACTGGCTGCTTCTGCATGTAGCCCACACATGCTGGGCAGCTTTATTCTCACACTGCAATGTAGCTCTGAGCTAGGACACGCCCCTCCCACATCTAACTCTCTGCACATGTTACATCTGCCCCCCTGCAGCACAGCATGGTGTTACCCAGGTGCTCAGTTACTGGCTGCGTCTGCATGTAGCCCACACATGCTGGGCAGCTTTATTCTCACACTGCAATGTAGCTCTGAGCTAGGACACGTCCTCCCACACCTAACTCTCTGCACATGTTACATCTGCCCCCCTGCAGTGCAGCATGGTGTTACCCAGGTGTCCAGTTACTGGCTGCTTCTGCATGTAGCCCACACATGTTGGGCAGCTTTATTCTCACACTGCAATGTAGCTCTGAGCTAGAACATGCCCCTCCCACACCTAACTCTCTGCACATATTACATCTGCCTCCCTGCAGTGCAGCATGGTGTTACCCAGGTGCTCGGTTACTGGCTGTAGCCCACACATGCTGGGCAGCTTTATCCTCACACTGTAATGTAGCTCTGAGCTAGGACACGCCCCTCCCACACCTAAATCTCTGCACATGTTACATCTGCCCCCCTGCAGTGCAGCATGGTGTTACCAAGGTGCTCGGTTACTGGCTGTAGCCTACACATGCTGGGCAGCTTTATTCTCACACTGCAATCTAGCTCTGAGCTAGGACACATCCCTCCCACACCTAACTCTCTGCACATGTTATATCTGCCCCCTGCAGTGCAGCATGGTGTTACCCAGGGGCTCAGTTACTGGCTGCGTCTGCATGTAGCCCACACATAACTCTCTGCAAATGTTACATCTGCCCCCCTGCAGTGCAGCATGGTGTTACCCAGGTGCTCAGTTACTGGCTGCTTCTGTATGTAGCCCACACATGCTGGGCAGCTTTATTCTCACACTGCAATGTAGCTCTGAGCTAGAACATGCCCCTCCCACACCTAACTCTCTGCACATATTACATCTGCCTCCCTGCAGTGCAGCATGGTGTTACCCAGGTGCTCGGTTACTGGCTGTAGCCCACACATGCTGGGCAGCTTTATCCTCACACTGTAATGTAGCTCTGAGCTAGGACACGCCCCTCCCACACCTAACTCTCTGCACATGTTACATCTGCCCCCTGCAGCACAGCATGGTGTTACCCAGGTGCTCAGTTACTGGCTGCTTCTGCATGTAGCCCACACATGCTGGGCAGCTTTATTCTCACACTGCAATGTAGCTCTGAGCTAGGACACGCCCCTCCCACATCTAACTCTCTGCACATGTTACATCTGCCCCCCTGCAGTGCAGCATGGTGTTACCGAGGGGCTCAGTTACTGGCTGCTTCTGCATGTAGCCCACACATGCTGGGCAGCTTTATTCTCACACTGCAATGTAGCTCTGAGCTAGGACACGCCCCTCCCACATCTAACTCTCTGCACATGTTACATCTGCCCCCCTGCAGTGCAGCATGGTGTTACCCAGGTGTCCAGTTACTGGCTGCTTCTGCATGTAGCCCACACATGCTGGGCAGCTTTATTCTCACACTGCAATGTAGCCCTGAGCAAGGACACGCCCCTCCCACACCTAACTCTCTGCACATGTTACATCTACCCCCTGCAGCGCAGCATGGTGTTACCCAGGTGCTCAGTTACTGGCAGCTTCTGTATGTAGCCCACACATACTGGGCAGCTTTATCCTCACACTATAATGTAGCTCTGAGCTAGGACACGCCCCTCCCACACCTAACTCTCTGCACATGTTACATCTGCCCCCCTGCAGCACAGCATGGTGTTACCCAGGTGCTCAGTTACTGGCTGTTTCTGCATGTAGCCCACACATGCTGGGCAGCTTTATCCTCACACTATAATGTAGCTCTGAGCTAGGACACGCCCCTCCCACACCTAACTCTCTGCACATGTTACATCTACCCCCTGCAGCGCAGCATGGTGTTACCCAGGTGCTCAGTTACTGGCTGCTTCTGCATGTAGCCCACACATGCTGGGCAGCTTTATCCTCACACTATAATGTAGCTCTGAGCTAGGACACGCCCCTCCCACACCTAACTCTCTGCACGTACATCTACCCCCTGCAGCGCAGCATGGTGTTACCCAGGTGCTCAGTTACTGGCTGCTTCTGCATGTAGCCCACACATGCTGGGCAGCTTTATCCTCACACTATAATGTAGCTCTGAGCTAGGACACGCCCCTCCCACACCTAACTCTCTGCACGTACATCTACCCCCTGCAGCGCAGCATGGTGTTACCCAGGTGCTCAGTTACTGGCTGCTTCTGCATGTAGCCCACACATGCTGGGCAGCTTTATCCTCACACTATAATGTAGCTCTGAGCTAGGACACGCCCCTCCCACACCTAACTCTCTGCACGTACATCTACCCCCTGCAGCGCAGCATGGTGTTACCCAGGTGCTCAGTTACTGGCTGCTTCTGCATGTAGCCCACACATGCTGGGCAGCTTTATTCTCACACTGCAATGTAGCTCTGAGCTAGGACACACCCCTCTCACATCTAACTCTCTGCACATGTTACATCTGCCCCCTGCAGTGCAGCATGGTGTTACCCAGGGGCTCAGTTACTGGCTGCTTCTGCATGTAGCCCACACATGCTGGCAGCTTTATTCTCACACTGTAATACAGCTCTGAGCTAGGACACTCCCCTCCCACACTTAACTCTCTGCACATGTTACATATGCCCCCTGCAACACAGCATGTTTACCCAGGTGCTCAGTTATTGGCTGCTTCTGCATGTAGCCCACACATGCTGGGCAGCTTTATTCTCACACTGCAATGTAGCTCTGAGCTAGGACACGCCCCTCCCACACCTAACTCTCTGCACATGTTACATTTGTGATATACACCTATATTAAAATTGTGTGATTTAAGGAGAACTGTGTCCCTGTAGGACCACACACAGCTCTGACAGCTTTGATAAATACCTGTACGCTGTGCGCACCTCGCAGCAGCCCAGCACATGCGCAATAGGGGGGGAGGCCTCTTGGAAAAATGGACTTCATTTCCCAAGAGCCTGCAGTCCCCGGGCAGGGTGAGAAGTGCGGGAGGTGATGTGAGAGGGGTGAGAGGGGAAGAAGCGGAGAGGACGGAGGAGAGCCGCAGGCGGACTAAGGGATAGTGCGGGCAGTGTGGAGCGCAGAAGCACGGCGGGCCTGTGAGTGACAGGCTAGAGAGAGAGACCCGGGGAGAGAGAGCGCGAAGCCGAGAGAGCAGAGGAGGACGTGTGTGGAGTGAGGAGTAACGGAGCGCTCAGGAAGAAGAAGAAGGCCGAGGCGCAATGGTACTTATGTAGTATCTGGGCGTCCGATTTAGAAATCGGATCGCATCGCATCGCATCGCATGCGACCAAATCGTATGCGATGCGATGGTCAAGATTTTTCCATAGGATTCAATGTTAAAATGGTCTGAGTCCATTTTAAAATAGAATTCAATGGGAAAAAGGGGTCCTTTTCCTTTCCCCACTATCCAAGTGGGCATGGAGTTGGATATAAACCTGTGGCGAGCGTAGAGAGCCACCGAGCCCGAAGCGTGGCGAGCGGACACAGAATACTTTTTAAGAAATATGTGTTCGCTCGCCACGCTTCGGGCTCGGTGGCTCGCTGCGCTCGCCACGCTATATAAAATCAACTCTATGCCCACTTGGATAGTGGGGAAATGAACAGGACCTTCTTAACATTGAATCCTATGCAAAATCGCATTGAATGGCATCGCATCGCATCTGATTGTATGCCTTAAGGTAAGGCATACAATCACAAAATCGGACGCCCAGATACTACATAAGTACCGGCGCAATTGACAGGCAGCGTGCAAGGCGCCGGGGAAACTGACAGGCGGCGCTGTAACAGGAGAAGGGGTGCTGCAGGCGTGGAGAAGCAGCACGGCGGCCGCAGCAATAAGAAAAAAACGGCACCCAGAAGAGACAGAGAGGGACACGTGGGGCAGACCAGCCAGCAGCGACCAACTTATAAACCCCCCTTTGCACCCTTGTGAGTACCTGGACACCCATCCTACCCCTCCCTGTCTGGGCGATTGATCCCCATGCCCCCAGGACTGTCTTATCATCCTCCCTGTCTGGGCACTTGATCCCCCCACGTTCCCAAGACTGCTAAAATAGAGAGAGGAAGGAAGAAAAGAACAGGCTAAGAATTATTAACTCCTTGGTTGCTCCCTCCCTAACCCAGTTAAGGAAGCCTCAGGACAGATACCTGTGCCTGTAATTGACTAACTAAGGACTCTGTTTAACCCCTTGGATTACAAATACCCTTTCAGGCCCCTGTTGGAGGCAAGGAACTTCTGTTAAGGACTCTGTTTGGGGACATACCAAAGGAAGGACATATTGAGTCAAGGACTATTAGTGGTATCACGCAGGTACCCCCAAAGTGCACTTTAGGGACTTTTATTATTGCGCAATAATAGCTTTTTATTTGTGTGCTGTGATCCATGTAATACTAATCCCCTGTTTATCTGTTCCTATGCAATAATAATTACTGGGTTATTTATGTAATAATTACATTTATCTGTTACTGTGCAATAATAATATTTGTTTATCCTGGTTTATGCAATAATCCCTAGACGGGTCATTCTGATTCATGCAAATGTGAAGTTTAGATAGAGTTTTAGCGTCAGAAACCGTAGGCGAAGTATATTTCCTAATAGATAGAAGTGGATGGTCAGAACCGTTAGAGTTTAGCGATCTCTTGCAGTTATAGTCAGTCAGGCATGTTATTACTCAACTGTTATTGTGCATTTCTCGCTGTTTGATTTAAGACGCAGGTTGTGGAATACTGCGCAAATAAAGATTGTTAACCCTTTTGAGCAATACCTGTTTTCCGACTTCAATTCTTCCCCAAGAAGAAGGAGCAGCAGTACTATCCAAGCGGCAACACCGGTAAGAAAAAGCACACCATCCTACACCTGTGGTTATCACAATTGGCGTCACGAACAGGATACGTACACTAAAAGCGAAGAAAACCCAACCCAGCATCGGTCAAGATGTCACAAGAGGAAGCTCAAGGATACCCGCAAGCCATACGGGGCACGGATCAAGGAGATACATCCGGAGGAAGCGGCTCTACTGCACGGATACCGGCGATGATTAACATGCCGTACTACTTCGGAGCACTGTGGCTCCACACCTATGCAGGAGAGACCAGATCGTCAGAACCCAGCGGATTCCGCAACTTCAGGGACCAGATAGAGATCCTATTTAACATACACGGGCTGAATGAAAAACAGAAGATCGAAATCCTAACGGCGCAGTTGAAGGGGTTCACCAAGAGAGAAGTGAAATCATGGCCAGCAGATCAGAAAGTATCAGCGACAGCGATATTGAACAAATTGGCAACGATCTTTGACGCTAAGACGCTATAAGAAATGAAGACGCAATTTTACGCTCGAAAGCAACAACCGCTGGAGACGTTACGAGAATTTGCTGTAGAACTGCACAACAAGCCATCAAGGAGTGCACCCCTACCGAAGCCATAGCAGAGAATGAGACACTTACGAACCAGTTCCTGGATGGGATATACGATGAAAACACGAAGGGTCAACTGAAGATGCTACACCGACAGGTGGCACCCATAGACTTTGCCAAATTCAAGGAACTGGCGGTCAAGGTTTTTGGGGACAAGCCTAGAAAAGGGAAAGTGGCTATCCTGAAGTAGCTGTTCAGCAGCAAGCCCAAGCCACCGCAGCGAAAGACCCGGTCGCAGAAATGCGAGGACAGATCGCGGACTTGACTCAAGGGATGGCCGACCTCTGCCAAGAACTGAGAGCCCTAAAAGAAACACCTCCTCAACAGAGACCATGGAGGATGGAAAGGGAACCCCGATACAGTAATGAATGGAGGAATATTCCATGGAACTCCGGTCGCCTCCCATCAGATCGATTCGATGAACAAGGAAGGCCGATATGTAGGCGATGCCAGAGAAGCGGGCACATTGAGCGAAATTGTAGACAACCCGAACATTTAAACGAAGAACTCCCGAGGTCCAGGACCAACCGTCGGGAGAACCCCCATCAATAGGTCCTTGGATTTTTCCATGCAATTTGCGGCCGATTTTCGGCCGATTTCGTGGGCGCCGTCAAAATACACAAGTACCGATAAGGGACTACCGCCTGTCATAATAGGAATGAATATTCTCAGAAACTGCCCCGAAGAATTAATCTCGATGCTGAAACAGGAACTGTGCAGCAGAAACCAGATTAAGAGGCGAGCCCTGCAACATACCATCCGCGTCCTGAAAAGTCAACAGAGGTTCGCCGACAAGAAGGGTGAGATTGGAGCCGTCCGAAGTGCCGAACGAAGAACCGTCCTGTTACCGCCGAACTCTGAAAGTCTGCTCTGGTGCAAAGCAAAGATTGGGCCAAGAGGGAGAAATTATGACGCCGTTATTGAAAGGAACAGAGAAAATTGGTCAGAACAGTTTGTGGTAGCCCGAGCATTGGTAACTGTGGCGCAAGGACGAGTCCCAGTAAGGCTGTTGAATCCGCACAATCATCCTATCAAGATAGCAAGATTCACAAAGATAGCCCAAATTTATGAAGTGAACTTCCAAGATATAGTTGGGATGGAACCTACCCCGATTCGACAGAATACAATTACTGGAGATGCCCCAGGAAGTCAACTTGATCCCCCTTGGTAGGGTAAACTACAAATAGGGTACCAGGATACACCAGAGGCAGAAAAGGCTGGAGTGTTGCAACTGGTACTGAGGTACGAGAGGGCTTTTAGCAAAGATGCTAACGACTATGAACACGTGAAAAATATCCAGCACCACATTCCAACTGGAGCTGCCCCTCCGATAAGAGAGCGCCATGTGCCAATTCCTCCGGCATTATATCAACCTGTCAAAAAGATGATCGAGGAAATGAAGGCGGCGGAGGTGATCAAAGATAGCTGCAGCCCGTGGGCCGCACCCCTAGTGCTGGTCAAAAAGAAAGACGGCAGCCTCCGCTTCTGTGTCGATTATAGAAAACTGAATG
This sequence comes from Crinia signifera, assembly GCF_055691185.1. Classification (NCBI taxonomy): domain Eukaryota; kingdom Metazoa; phylum Chordata; class Amphibia; order Anura; family Myobatrachidae; genus Crinia; species Crinia signifera. Next base: position 63,464 of record NW_028142161.1, on the reverse strand, counting down.
CGGTGACACAAAGAGATGCATATCCCCTCCCTCGGATCGAGGAGTCGCTAGCCGCCCTCCAATCAGCAGCGTACTTCTCCACATTGGATGTCACCAGTGGCTACTGGCAGATCGCAGTAGCTCCAGAGGATCAAGAGAAGACGGCATTCATGACTCCGATGGGGTTCTTCGAATTTAACCAGATGCCGTTTGGACTGACCAACGCCCTTGCGACATTTCAGAGGGTGATGGAGTACTGCCTGCGCTTGCGGAACTTCGACATCCTACTCCTATATCTGGATGATATCATCGTATTCTCCAGAAGTTATGAGGAACACCTGGAGCACCTGGGAGAGGTATTCCACCGACTGGCTGATTATGGGGTCAAGTTAAAGCCGTCTAAGTGCCATATACTCAAAACGAGTGTACAATACCTCGGTCATGTTGTCAGCCCTAAGGGAGTAGAAGTTGACCCTGCGAAAGTGCAAGTGGTACAAGACTGGCCCACCCCGAGAACCATCAGCGATGTGCGACAATTTTTAGGATTCGTGGGGTACTATAGAAGATTTATTGAGGGCTTTGCCAAAATTGCGGCCCCGCTACATGAATTATATAGGAGTATACCGGGCCGAGAAACCAGGAAGAACACCCTTGTCACCTGGACTGACCGGCAAGAAGAAGCATTCACACAGCTGAAAGGTCTACTCACCGAAGCACCCCTACTGGCCTATCCGAACTACGACCTCCCATTCAAAGTGTACACCGATGCCAGTACCCAGGGGCTGGGAGCTGTACTAGCCCAAGATCAAGAAGGGAAGGAGCGCGTGATCGCGTATGCGAGTAGGGGCCTGCGACAAACCGAAAGAAATGACAAGAACTACAGTGCCTTTAAGCTAGAGTTACTAGCCCTGATTTGGGCAGTGACCGAAAAGTTTAAAGATTATCTGGCTGCGACACCGTGTATCATCTATACAGACAACAACCCCTTGGCCCATTTCCAGACTGGAAAACTTTCAGTACCGGATCAAATTCAGGAGCGGAAAGACAAACGCTAACGCAGATGCCCTCTCCAGGCTACCCAGGGAGCCTGAGCCGGCAATGGAAGACCAGTGGGAAGAAGTTGAACTCCCGGTGTTTGGACCCCCGCCTGCTAAACAAAGCCTGGTGGCTGCCCAACAGACCGAAGCCATCCCTCCTGCCATAAATAGCAGCACTATGAGACAACCAGAACTGAATTGGGCCAGGATCCAAGAAGAGAGCCCAATCCTGCAGCAGCTGAGACGTCTACTGGCCTCTGGCAAGATCCCGAGTAAAGAGAAGCGGCAAAGGCTTGACCCAGAACTGGTTCAATTACTAAGGCACCGAGACAGGATCAGTCTCATTCAAGGGATACTCGTCCGGAGTAGCATCGACCCATGTACTCACAGCACCCTGAGTCAGATATTGGTCCCCCATTCCCAACGGACGGTGGTACTGAAAGCGTACCACAAACACTCTGGCCATTTTGGGATCAAAAAGACGGAGACTGCCATCAGGAAGAAATTCTTCTGGGTCCATCTACATGCAGACGTCGAAGAGTGGATCGAATGGTGCGAGGCTTGCGCCTTGAAGAGAAACCATCAGCCTGGACAGAAAGCACCGCTCCAATCTATTCACAGTCAGCGGCCATTGGAGATCCTGACGCTGGACCATGTCAAGCTAGGACCAAGGGCGGGATTCTCTAAAATCTGCAGCCCTCTTCGCCCGGCATCGCATTTCTAATGACCGCATATTCTCTAAAATATGCGGTCATTAAAGCAAGCCACAGCTCTTGCGATAAGAGCTGTCCCTTGCGATGCGGCGCCGTTGCTGGACTTCCGGGTCTATGACCCGGGAGTCCGTCTGCGCCTGCGCAGACTGACGCGCCGGCCGCAGGGCATGCTGGGAGGGATCCGTGACGGATCCCTCACACACCGCTGCGGTAAGAAGCCCATAGGCTTCTGCAGGGAACCGCCAGCTTTTGCTGGCGATTCCCTCCGCAGCGGTGACACTGCGGAGGGAGGTTAGAGAATACAGAAATGCGGTAAAAACCCTGATAACGGGGTTTTTACCGCATTTCTGTGATAGAGAATCTCGCCCCAAGTCACGCAGGATACCAGTATGCCCTGATGATAGTCGACCACTATTCCAAATTCATGGTGACCGTACCGGTGAGGGATATGACAGCCCAGACAACTGCTGAACAGCTGTTGAAGAACTTTATCCGACCCTACGGATATCCAGAAATGATCTTGACTGACCAGGGACCAGCATTCGAATCCGTGTTGTTCAGCGAACTCTGCAAAGTTGCCGGCTGCAAGAAGTTAAGGACCACCCCTTACCACCCGCAGGGAAACGGGTTATGCGAGAGGGCGAACCAGACCCTGATAGGGATGATGCGGACACTCTCTTCGGCCGAACGGCTGAACTGGCCTACCCTACTACCAGAGCTAACGTATATGTATAATAACATGGAACACGCTTCGACGGGCTATACCCCGTATTACCTCCTGTTCGGAAGAATGGGGAAACTGACAGCTGACCTTGAGCTCAATACCCTCCCCGAGAAAGCTGAAGTTATACAGACCGACTGGGTAAACGACCACAAGCATCGGATTGATCTGGCGAAGAAAGTAGTGGAAGAAAGGATGAAGACAACCCGCCATCGACAGAAGACAAGTTATGATCAGGACGCGAAGTTTGAATCATTCCGAGTGGGAGACCAAGTTTGGAAGAAAGACAATCAACGAAGTACCAAATTGGACCCCATCTGGGAATCCATACCCTATGTGGTTGTACATCTTCCGGACACCGACTCAGTGGTGTATGGAATAAAGAGAGAGGGAAGTGACCGCCATGCGCGCAAGATGGTACATTGGAACAAACTCAAACTATGCCATAGCAGAACGAGTTCAGAAGAAGGAGGGCTCAGCTGTACAGAAGAAGATGAGTTGACACAAATCCCCATCCACCCTCTGCAAGACCCGACAGACCTCCTACTCTTCATGGGAGGACCCATCCCTTGCTCCTGGGGGGGCGAAACAACTCCAATGGCATCACCTGGTGTTGTCGCAGAAGACAGAAGGGAGACCGAGGAATTTGGGCCATCACTCCGCGAGGACGGAACAGAGCAGATGTCCGGCAGACCCATTCGAAGCACCAGAGGGGTCAAACCCCTCCGATTTAGAGAATAATTGTAATGTTTGATGTAAAATGCAAAGTTATCATCAAAGGTATGTGTGTTATATATCTGCCAGAAATACTGTATGCAAATGTTCGATTTATGTACATTTTGTATTGCTGTAAAGAAGAAGATGTGTAAAGTTGCATGAGGACATGCAAAATTTCAGAAGGAAAGAATGTGATATAAACCTATGCCCTTCGGCATCACTGAAGCTCGAGGTTGATCTCAGTGGAATCCAAATCGCTAAGCCTTCAATCTGATACCAGGCTGGATCCATATGGGTTAATTGGTTCCAGGGATATTGAAGTTAAACCGTTTTTTTTTTTTTTTTCATTTCTTAAATGTAATTTTATAACTGTTTATGTTCTTTGAGGGCAGATTTCTCTGGAACCAAACAGCTCAGTTTTACGGGACCAAAATCATTCAAAGCCAACTCAAAAGTTGATACTGTACATGATTTCTCATGTAAATGGGTCAGTTGGTTCCGAAAATATAGCTGGTTGGTTAAAGGGGGTACGGAGAGGGGAGTGGTTTTCTCTCCCCCTCACACCAGAAAATGCAGGGACTAGGCTGGTGTATAAGGGGTCAGCCTGGGAATGTCCCTGCATGATCCTGGGACCATATTCCCAGGTAAATCCCTGCATTTTCTGTTGTGAAAGGGGTATTATTTCAAACAGCCGTGACCTGCAGTGCTCTGAATACAGCCGGGCAGCCCCCTGCTCTCTGCCCAGCTGTCAATGACTGTCACCCCTGCAGCTTCCGCTCCAATTCTTTTCCCCGCTTTCACCTCAGTCCACCCCCCCTTTAATCATGTGGTGACGGTGCCCAGCGTGCTCCCCCAACGTCACGCACAACAACAGCGCGCACAATATTTCAAATGTCCACTCGGCTAGAGGGGACACCAGGAGGGGAGTGGGAGCAAGCTCTGCGCTGCGCTCTGCTCCTCTCCCCATAGAAGCAGCTGCATCGCTCTCCATCTCTCCCTGCAGCAGCAGCAAAGGCTCATAGAAAAATTTACAGTAAGTGGCACTTTTGGGGGCATTGCTTAAGGGACGCTACAAGTGGCGGTATGTGGGGGCATTACTTATAATGTGTGGCTTAATGTGTAAGGGGCATTACGGTGTGCAGCATCATGTGTAAGGGACATTATGTGTGCAGCATCATGTGTAAGCAGCATTATGTGTGCAGCATCATGTGTAATGGGTACTATGGTGTGTGGCATCATGTGTAATGGGTACTATGGTGCGCGGCATCATGTGTAATGGGTACTATGGTGTGCGGCATCATGTGTAATGGGTACTATGGTGCCATCAAGCAAGAACCCCCTAGCAATGAGCACGTAGGTAAGCAGCACTTATGTGGCAAATATGTAATGGGCATTACGGTTTGTTATATATTATGTAATGGGCATCATGATGTGTGGCCTTATGTGTAATGGGCATTATGGTGTGTGGCCTTATGTGTAATTGGCATTACGGCGTGTGGCTTTATGTGTAATGGGTATTATGGAGTTTGCTAAAATGTGTAATGGGCATTACTGTGTATGGTCTAAAGTGTAATACCACACCCCTTTTTGTGATGCCACACCTCCTTCCCATGAGGCCATGACCCCTTTTTGCCACGCAGCTATGCCACGCAAAGGTCCCCCTTCCTATTATGTCTGGATCTGGGACCATACATTACCATAATTCTAGATTAGCCTATGGTTACATCTGCCCCCCTGCAGTGCAGTATGGTGTTACCCAGGTGTCCAGTTACTGGCTGCTTCTGTATGTAGCCCACACATGCTGGACAACTTCATTCTCACACTGTAATGTAGCTCTGAGCTAGTACACGCCCCTCTCACACCTAACTCTCTGCATGTTACCTCTGCCCCCTGCAGCGCAGCATGGTGTTACCCAGGTGCTCAGGTACTGGCTGCTTCTGCATGTAGCCCACACATGCTGGGCATCTTTATTCTCACACTGTAAAGTAGTTTTGAGCTAGAACACGCCCCTCTCACACCTAACTCTCTGCACATGTTACATCTTCCCCCCTGCAGTGCAGCATGATGTTACCCAGGTGTGTAATTACTGGCTGCTTTTGCATGTAGCCCACACATGTTGGGCAGCTTTATTCTCACACTAGAATTTGATTTGACGGCAGATAAGAACCACTTGGCCCATCTAGTCTGCCCCTTTTTTTAAACATGTTACCTCAAACCATATTTGATCCTTATTTTTTTGTAAGGATATCAATATGCCTATCCCAAGCATGTTTACATTGTACTACTGTATTTGTGTCTACCACCTCTGATGGGTGGCTATTCCACTTATCTACTACTCTTTCTGTGAAGTAATTCTTCCTCAAATTTCCCCTGAATCTTCCTCCCTCTAGTTTCAGTGCCATGTACCTCTCAGCTAGGACACTCCCCTCCCACACTTAACTCTCTGCACATGTTACATATGCCCCCTGCAACACAGCATGTTTACCCAGGTGCTCAGTTATTGGCTGCTTCTGCATGTAGCCTACACATGCTGGGCAGCTTTATTCTCACACTGTAATGTAGCTCTGAGCTAGGACACCCCTCCCACACCTAATTCTCCACACATGTTACATCTGCCCCCTGCAGCGCAGCATGTTGTTACCCTGGTGCTCAGTTACTGGCTGCTTCTGTATGTATGTATTAATCCCCCTCACACATCACACCTGTACCTATATATCCCCCTCACACATCACACCTGTATGTATTAATCCCCCGCACACATCGCACCTGTATGTATTAATCCCCCGCACACATCGCACCTGTACGTATTAATCCCCCTCACACATCACACCTGTATGTATACATCCTCCTCACACATCACACCTGTATGTATACATCCCCCTCACACATCACCCCTGTACGTATATATCCCCGACCCCCTCCCATATCACACCTGTACGTATATATCCCCTCACACATCACACCTGTATGTATTAATCCCCCTCACACATCACACCTGTATGTATATTTCCCCCTCACACATCACACCTGTATGTATATATCCCCCTCACACATCACACCTGTATGTATATTTCCCCCTCACACATCACACCTGTATGTATATATCCCCCTCACACATCACACCTGTATGTATATATCCCCCTCACACATCACACCTGTATGTATATATCCCCCTCGCACATAACACCTGTATGTATATATCCCCCTCGCACATCACACCTATATGTATATATCCCCCTCACACATCACACCTGTATGTATATATCCCCCGCACACATCACACCTGTATGTATACATCCTCCTCACACATCACACCTGTATGTATACATCTCCCTCACACATCACACCTGTATGTATATATCCCCCGCACACATCACACCTGTATGTATTAATCCCCCGCACACATCGCACCTGTATGTATTAATCCCCCGCACACATCGCACCTGTACGTATTAATCCCCCTCACACATCACACCTGTATGTATACATCCTCCTCACACATCACACCTGTATGTATACATCCCCCTCACACATCACCCCTGTACGTATATATCCCCGACCCCCTCCCATATCACACCTGTACGTATATATCCCCTCACACATCACACCTGTATGTATTAATCCCCCTCACACATCACACCTGTATGTATATTTCCCCCTCACACATCACACCTGTATGTATATATCCCCCTCACACATCACACCTGTATGTATATATCCCTCTCACACATCACACCTGTATGTATATATCCCCCTCGCACATAACACCTGTATGTATATATCCCCCTCGCACATCACACCTATATGTATATATCCCCCTCACACATCACACCTGTATGTATATATCCCCCGCACACATCACACCTGTATGTATATATACCCCTCGCACATCTCGTCTGTATGTATATACCCCCCTCACACATCTCACCTGTATGTATATATCCTCCTCACACATCACACCTGTACGTATATATCCCCGGCACACATCACACCTGTACGTATATATCCCCCTCACACATCACACCTGTATGTATATATCCCCCGCACACATCTCACCTGTATGTGTATATCCTCCTCACACATCTCACCTGTATGTATATATCCTCCTCAAACATCACACCTGTATGTATATATCCCCCTCATACATCACACCTGTATGCATATATCCTCCTCACACATCACACCTGTATGTATGTATCCCCCGCACACATCACACCTGTATGTATATATCCCCCGCACACATCACACTTGCATGTATGTATCCCCCGCACACATCACACCTGTATGTATATATCCCCCGCACACATCACACCTGTACGTATATATACCCCTCGCACATCACACCTGTATGTATGTATCCCCCGCACACATCACACCTGTATGTATATATCCCCCTCACACATCACACCTGTATGTATGTATCCCCCTCACACATCACACCTGTATGTATGTATCCCCCGCACACATCACACCTGTATGTATTAATCCCCCGCACACATCGCACCTGTACGTATTAATCCCCCTCACACATCACACCTGTATGTATACATCCTCCTCACACATCACACCTGTATGTATACATCCCCCTCACACATCACCCCTGTACGTATATATCCCCGACCCCCTCCCATATCATACCTGTACGTATATATATCCCCTCACACATCACACCTGTATGTATTAATCCCCCTCACACATCACACCTGTATGTATATATCCCCCTCACACATCACACCTGTATGTATATATCCCCCTCACACATCACACCTGTATGTATATATCCCCCTCACACATCACACCTGTATGTATATATCCCCCTCACACATCACACCTGTATGTATATATCCCCCTCGCACATAACACCTGTATGTATGTATATATCCCCCTCGCACATCACACCTATATGTATATATCCCCCTCACACATCACACCTGTATGTATATATCCCCCGCACACATCACACCTGTATGTATACATCCTCCTCACACATCACACCTGTATGTATACATCCCCCTCACACATCACACCTGTATGTATATATCCCCCTCACACATCACACCTGTATGTATTAATCCCCCGCACACATCGCACCTGTACGTATTAATCCCCCTCACACATCACACCTGTATGTATACATCCTCCTCACACATCACACCTGTATGTATACATCCCCCTCACACATCACCCCTGTACGTATATATCCCCGACCCCCTCCCATATCACACCTGTACGTATATATCCCCTCACACATCACACCTGTATGTATTAATCCCCCTCACACATCACACCTGTATGTATATTTCCCCCTCACACATCACACCTGTATGTATATATCCCCCTCACACATCACACCTGTATGTATATATCCCTCTCACACATCACACCTGTACGTATATATCCCCCTCGCACATAACACCTGTATGTATATATCCCCCTCGCACATCACACCTATATGTATATATCCCCCTCACACATCACACCTGTATGTATATATCCCCCGCACACATCACACCTGTATGTATATATACCCCTCGCACATCTCGTCTGTATGTATATACCCCCCTCACACATCTCACCTGTATGTATATATCCTCCTCACACATCACACCTGTACGTATATATCCCCGGCACACATCACACCTGTACGTATATATCCCCCTCACACATCACACCTGTATGTATATATCCCCCTCACACATCTCACCTGTATGTGTATATCCTCCTCACACATCTCACCTGTATGTATATATCCTCCTCAAACATCACACCTGTATGTATATATCCCCCTCATACATCACACCTGTATGCATATATCCTCCTCACACATCACACCTGTATGTATGTATCCCCCGCACACATCACACCTGTATGTATATATCCCCCGCACACATCACACCTGCATGTATGTATCCCCCGCACACATCACACCTGTATGTATATATCCCCCGCACACATCACACCTGTACGTATATATACCCCTCGCACATCACACCTGTATGTATGTATCCCCCGCACACATCACACCTGTATGTATATATCCCCCTCACACATCACACCTGTATGTATGTATCCCCCTCACACATCACACCTGTATGTATGTATCCCCCGCAGACATCACACCTGTATGTATATATCCCCCTCACACATCACACCTGTATGTATGTATCCCCCTCACACATCACACCTGTATGTATGTATCCCCCGCACACATCACACCTGTATGTATGTATCCCCCGCACACATCACACCTGCATGTATGTATCCCCCGCACAAATCACACCTGTACGTATATATCCCCCGCACACATCACACCTGTACGTATATATCCCCCTCACACATCACACCTGTATGTATGTATCCCCCGCACACATCACACCTGTATGTATATATCCCCCGCACACATCACACCTGTATGTATATATCCTCCTCACACATCACACCTGTATGTATGTATCCCCCGCACACATCACACCTGTATGTATATATCCTCCTCACACATCACACCTGTATGTATGTATCCCCCGCACACATCACACCTGTATGTATATATCCCCCGCACACATCACACCTGTATGTATATATCCCCCGTACACATCTCACCTGTACGTATATATCCCCCGCACACATCACACCTGTACGTATATATCCTCCTCACACATCACACCTGTACGTATATATCCCCCGTACACATCTCACCTGTATGTATATATCCCCCGCACACATCACACCTGTACGTATATATCCTCCTCACACATCACACCTGTACGTATATATCCCCCTCACACATCACACCTGTATGTATATATATCCCCCTCACACATCACACCTGTATGTATATATCCCCCGCACACATCACACCTGTATGTATATATCCTCCTCACACATCACACCTGTATGTATATATACCCCTCACACATCACACCTGTATGTATATATCCCCCGCACACATCACACCTGTATGTATATATCCCCCGCACACATAACACCTGTATGTATATATCCCCCGCACACATCACACCTGTATGTATATATCCCCCGCACACATCACACCTGCATGTATGTATCCCCCGCACACATCACACCTGTATGTATATATCCCCCGCACACATCACACCTGTATGTATATATCCTCCTCACACATCACACCTGTATGTATGTATCCCCCGCACACATCACACCTGTATGTATATATCCCCCGCACACATCACACCTGCATGTATGTATCCCCCGCACACATCACACCTGTATGTATATATCCACCGCACACATCACACCTGTATGTATATATCCCCCGCACACATCACACCTGTATGTATATATCCCCCGCACACATCACACCTGTATGTATATATCCCCCGCACACATCACACCTGTATGTATGTATCCCCCGCACACATCATACCTGCATGTATGTATCCCCCGCACACATCACACCTGCATGTATGTATCCCCCGCACACATCACACCTGTATGTATATATCCCCCGCACACATCACACCTGTATGTATATATCCTCCTCACACATCACACCTGTATGTATGTATCCCCCGCACACATCACACCTGTATGTATATATCCCCCGCACACATCACACCTGCATGTATGTATCCTCCGCACACATCACACCTGCATGTATATATCCCCCGCACACATCACACCTGTATGTATATATCCTCCTCACACATCACACCTGTATGTATGTATCCCCCTCACACATCACACCTGTATGTATATATCCCCCGCACTCATCACACCTGCATGTATGTATCCGCCGCACACATCACACCTGTATGTATATATCCCCCGCACACATCACACCTGTATGTATATATCCCCCGCACACATCACACCTGTATGTATATATCCCCCGCACACATCACACCTGTATGTATATATCCCCCGCACACATCACACCTGTAGCTATATATCCCCCGCACACATCACACCTGCATGTATGTATCCCCCGCACACATCACACCTGCATGTATGTATCCCCCGCACACATCACACCTGTATGTATATATCCCCCGCACACATCACACCTGTATGTATATATCCTCCTCACACATCACACCTGTATGTATGTATCCCCCGCACACATCACACCTGTATGTATATATCCTCCTCACACATCACACCTGTATGTATGTATCCCCCGCACACATCACACCTGTATGTATATATCCCCCGCACACATCACACCTGTATGTATATATCCCCCGTACACATTACACCTGTACGTATATATCCCCCGCACACATCACACCTGTACGTATATATCCCCCGCACACATCACACCTGTACGTATATATCCCCCTCACACAACACACCTGTACGTATATATCCCCCTCACACATCACACCTGTACGTATATATCCCCCTCACACATCACACCTGTACGTATATATCCCCCTCACACATCACACCTGTACGTATATATCCCCCTCACACATCACACCTGTATGTATATATCCCCCTCACACATCACACCTGTATGTATATATTCCCCTCGCACATCACACCTGTATGTATATATCCCCCGCACACATCACACCTGTATGTAAATATCCCCCTCACACATCACACCTGTATGTATATATCCCCCTCACACATCACACCTGTATGTATGTATCCCCCGCACACATCACACCTGTATGTATATATCCCCCGCACACATCACACCTGTATGTATATATCCCCCTCGCACATCTCGTCTGTATGTATATACCCCTCTCACACATCTCGTCAGTATGTATATATCCTCCTCGCACATCACACCTGTATGTATATATCCCCCTCGCACATCACACCTGTATGTATATATCCCCCGCACACATCACACCTGTATGTATATATCCCCCGCACACATCACACCTATATGTATATATCCCCTTCGCACATCTCGTCTGTATGTATATACCCCCCTCACACATCTCACCTGTACGTATATATCCCCCTCACACATCACACCTGTATGTATATATCCCCCTCACACATCACACCTGTATGTATATATCCTCCTCACACATCACACCTGTATGTATATATCCCCATTACACATCTAACCTGTATTTATATATCCTCCTCCTACATCACACCTGTATGTATATATCCACCTCGCACATCACACCTTTATGTATATATCCTCCACACACATCACACCTGTATGTATATATCCCACTCACACATCCCACCTGTTTGTATATATATCCTCCTCAAACATCCCACCTGTGTATATATATATATATATATATATATATATATCTCCCTTACACATTTCACCTGTATGTATAGAGCACACACACACCTTCACCTGTATTTTTAGAGCAGGCGCACACCTGTCACCTGTATGTATGGCGCACACACACCTGTCACCTGTATGTATAGAGCACGCACACACCTGTCACCTGTATGTATAGAGCACGCACACACCTGTCACCTGTATGTATAGCGCACGCACACACCTGTCACCTGTATGTATAGAGCACGCACACCCCTGTCACCTGTATGTATAGAGCACGCACACCCGTCACCTGTATGTATACAGCACGCACACACCTGTCACCTGTATGTAGAGTGCACGCGCACACCTGTCACCTGTATGTACAGAGCACGCACACACCTGTCACCTGTATGTACAGAGCACGCACACACCTGTCACCTGTATGTATAGAGCACGCACACACCTGTCAACTGTATGTATAGAGCACACACACCCCTGTCTCCGGTATGTATAGAGCATGCACACACCTGTCACCTGTATGTACATAGCACGCACACACCTGTCACCTGTATGTACAGAGCACACACACACCTGTCACCTGTATGTACAGAGCACGCACACACCTGTCACCTGTATGTACAGAGCATGCACACACCTGTCACCTGTATGTATAGAGCACGCACACACCTGTCACCTGTATGTATAGAGCACGCACACCCCTGGCACCTGTATGTATAGAGCACGCACACACCGGTCACCTGTATGTACAGATCAGGCACATACATGTCACCTGTATGTACAGAGCAGGCACACACCTGTCACCTGTATGTACAGAGCACTAACACACCTGTCACCTGTATGTATAGAGCACACACACACCTGTTACATGTATGTATAGAGCAGGAGCACACCTGTCACCTGTATGTATAGGGCACGCACACACCTGTCACCTGTATGTATAGAGCACGCACACACCTGTGACCTGTATGTATAGAGAACGCACACACCTCTCACCTGTATGTATAGAGCACGCACACACCTGTCACCTATATGTACAGTGCACGCACACACCTGTCACCTGTATGTACAGAGCATGCACACACCTGTCACCTGTATGTCCAGAGCATGCACACACCTGTCAATTGTATGTACAGAACATGGTCACACCTGCCACCTGTATGTATAGAGCACGCAGACACTGGTCACCTGTATGTACAGAGCATGCACACGCCTGTCACCTGTATGTATAGAGCACGGTCACACACCTGTCACCTGTATGTACATAGCACACACACGCCTGTCACCTGTATGTAAAGGGCACACACACACCTGTCACCTGTATGTACAGAGCACGCACACACTTGTCACATGTATGTACAGAGCACCCTCACACCTGTATGTACAGAGCACGCACACACCTGTCATCTGTATGTACAGAGCATGCACACACCTGTCACCTGTATGTATAGAGCACGCACACACCTGTCACCTGTATGTATAGAGCACGCACACCCCTGTCACCTGTATGTATAGAGCACGCACACACCGGTCACCTGTATGTACAGATCAGGCACATACATGTTACCTGTATGTACAGAGCAGGCACACACCTGTCACCTGTATGTACAGAGCACTTACACACCTGTCACCTGTATGTATAGAGCACACACCCACCTGTTACATGTATGTATAGAGCAGGAGCACACCTGTCACCTGTATGTATAGGGCACGCACACACCTGTCACCTGTATGTATAGAGCACGCACACACCTGTCACCTGTATGTATAGAGAACGCACACACCTCTCACCTGTATGTATAGAGCACGCACACACCTGTCACCTGTATGTACAGTGCACGCACACACCTGTCACCTGTATGTACAGAGCATGCACACACCTGTCACCTGTATGTCCAGAGCATGCAAACACCTGTCAATTGTATGTACAGAACATGGTCACACCTGTCACCTGTATGTATAGAGCACGCAGACACCGGTCACCTGTATGTACAGAGCATGCACACGCCTGTCACCTGTATGTATAGAGCACGGTCACACACCTGTCACCTGTATGTATAGAGCACGCACACACCGGTCACCTGTATGTATAGAGTAGGCACACACCGGTCACCTGTATGTAAAGAGAATGGTCACACATCTGTCACCTGTATGTACATAGCACACACACGCCTGTCACCTGTATGTAAAGGGCACACATACACCTGTCACCTGTATGTACAGAGCACGCACACACTTGTCACATGTATGTACAGAGCACCCTCACACCTGTCACCTGTATGTACAGAGCTCGCACACACCTGTCACCTGTATGTACAGAGCTCGCACACACCTGTCACCTGTATGTATAGAGCATGCACACCTGTCACCTGTATGTACAAAGCACGGTCACACACCTGTCACCTGTATGTATAGAGCACGCACACACCGGTCACCTGTATGTACAGAGAATGGTCACACATCTGTCACCTGTATGTACAGAGCACACACACGCTTGTCACCTGTATGTACAGTGCATGCACACACCTGTCACCTGTATGTACAGAGCATGGTCACACCTGTCACCTGTATGTACAGAGCACGGTCACACCTGTCACCTGTGTGTATAGAGTGTGAAGGAATTGCATTGGCGATAAGTGAATTGTGACATCCTCTACTCCACAGTAATTAATGTACATTTTAGCCCTATTGTTCCCTATGTATGTCTGTATTTCCCAGGACTTTATTCATGTAAGCCCCAATTGCGTATTACTTAAATATTGTAACTGTGTATGTGGAGACAAATGGTCCGGCTAGAAGCGACCAAATGCTTAGATTAGAATCTGTTCAGTTTGTGTATAGTTTTTGGTTCAGGGATCAAAGGACCTCTTTATAGGCTGTTTAGTAACAGAGACAGATAGTGGCAGAGACATACACTTCCCCCCCAAATAACAAGAGGCTAAGGATGGATAACACCAGGGTCAGTCTCCAGAGAAGAGATCTGTTTACATGAAGGTGTGAAATCCCTCACATACACAAGCTTCAAAGCCAGATGAAGGGAGTGAGTTAATCAGCCCCTGGACAGGTAATAGGAGACCCTGTTATATTCATACAACTGCACCCAGCATAGGAAGGGTTAAGAATTCCTGAGGGAGGGGGAGAGGGGTGCCTTTGGGATGTAAGTTGGTGTTTGCAGGAAGAGAGGGGAGAGATGTGAATGAGAGCTGAAGGAGAAGAGAGGAGGAAGGAGGTTAGTCGCAGTCTTAAGGTTCAGAGGTATGCTCTACCTGTGTCTTGTGGAACGCCTCATCCTCGCTTCTGTGGAGTTGCCAGTGTTTTGTGGACTTATACAGTTTTCTGCTATCACAGCTGTGTGGACAAGTGATAGTTTGCCCTGTGGAACTGATCTGGGACTGTGACTATACAAGGACTGTCTGTTTGGGCCTGCTACCTGAATATCTTTCTACTCTGCAATTTACCTTTGCCACTGTTTATTGTCTATTTGTGCGTGCTGTGGAAAATAAACCATTCTTCTGGTTTCATCTGCTCGGTGTCTGAGTGATTGAGGAACTCGTACCCTCACATTTGGCGGCAGCGGCGGGACCACTCAGACACCAACCTTCGAGCAACGAGTCATAAACACCTCAGGGAATGGATCCAGCACCACTATGCTACCGATACAGCAAAAAGGATCAACTGCAGGATCTGTGCCGTACGAGGCAGATTGAGTTTGAGGCATTGGACACCAGAGCAGCATTAATGGCAAAGCTGGCACAATGGGACCAAGAACACCCTGGACAGGAGGACGATGAGGACCCCGTCCTAGAGCGGAACGAGGTGCAGGGGGCCAACAGGACAAATGCTTCAGGGGCTGCGCTGCCTGTTGGAAATGCAGATCAGTTGCAGGACTTGCTGGCAGCTCTGGGACAAGGAGCCTCAGTTTTGGGAGCTGCATTGGGGTTGCAGTCCTCTATACCCACTACGGCAGCATCAGTAAGCCAGGTGGCCAGGCTGAGATATAATGACATCCCACCTTTTGATGATGCCGGTTCGGATATTGATACCCATTTGCAGATGTTTGAATCTGTTATGACTTTGCATGGAATTGAGGCAGCAGAGTGGCCTCGATTTCTGTTCCCCAGTCTGAGAGGAAGGGCTCTGGAAGCATTCCATGCCCTGAGCCCAGAGCAGGTGCTGGTATATGAGGAGGTACGAAGTGTCCTGCTTGCTAGATATGCGGTGACTGCTGAATCATACCGTGTGAAGTTTCGCACCATAACCCGAAAAGGCGATTCTTCATTTACAGAGTTTAATAACCTGTTGCGGAGGAACTGTGATAAGTGGCTGTCCGTGAAGCAGGCCCTTACTGTAAAAGATATTAAAAATGCTTTTATCTTGGAGCAGCTGCTGAACAAGATGCCTCTTGAGATCAGAGAATGGGTAGCAGATCGGACCCCTACCACCCCCGAGAAAGCGGCACAACTAGCGGACGAGTTCACAGCTAACAGGCCTCGGTGGAGAGGGGCCAACATCGAGGAAAAGACTAATCTCCGACGGGCCCAGCCAGATCGGGATCTACCGGCGGCCCCCCAACGCCCAGCTCCACAGCCCCCCAACCCCCGGCCTTGGGGACCCGAGCTACCAGGAGCCCGTCGCTGCTACAACTGTGACAAGGTGGGTCATGTCCGCCGAGATTGCCCCCGGGGAAGAGGACCATTTCCAGGTGCCCGACATGCCTTGCCTCGAGTAGCTGTGTGCCAGGAACCATCATTTGGGGGAGGGGGAGGGGAGTACTGTCCTGATGCGCCAGAGGCGGAGGAAGTAGTATACCAGGTGGAGGTGGTAGCAGCTATTGGAAAAGCCACCCCGGATAACATGAAGCCACATCTACAGCCTGTAAAAGTTAATGGGAAGGAACTGCAGGGGTTAAGAGATTCGGGTGCCTCCATCACCCTTATCCGCCCAGAATTAATCCCCCCCTGCCAACTACTGAAGCAACGGAAAATTAAGATCTCCATGGCAGGGGGGCAGATCACTGTCATCCCCATGGCCCGGGTACACTTGGATTGGGGTCAGGACTCTGGGGAAGTGAACGTGGGACTTCTGGAAGGGCTCCCCACCCATGTTATTCTAGGAAATGATTTGGGTGGTGGATTGGCCAGTTGTTTCGTGGGAGCTATCACCCGGAGCCAGTCACAGGCTGGAGAGATAGCACCTGAGGGCCCTCTCCCGCCAGCACCAGGAATTACTGCTACAGCCCCTGAGCCACCGCCGGTGAGTAACATGGTACCAGACTTGCTTGACTGTGACGTGAATCTGGGGGAGGTAGATAGAGTGGAATTTAGGGAAGCCCAACAAACAGATCCGTCCCTAGCTAGCCTCCGCAGGGCAGCAGGACGGAGTGATTGGGGAACTCAGGAGGATCGCATTCAGTGGGAGGAGGGGAGACTGTACAGGGTGCCAGCAAAAGCAGACCCATTAGAGCCCGAAGTCCCTAGGAAACAGTTAATTGTTCCCCAGCAGTACCGTGCGCGATTGCTAGCACTTGCCCATGACATCCCCTCAGCAGGCCATTTAGGGATTCGTAAAACCCGGGCCCGACTGCTGCGGCACTTCTTCTGGCCAGGAATAAACCAGGAGGTAAGACAGTATAGAGAGTCATGTGGGGTCTGTCAACGCCTCGGGGGACCCCCACGTCGTGTCCCCCTACAACCCATGCCTGTGATCAGTGAGCCATTCAGGAGAGTGGCCATGGACATTGTTGGGCCTTTTAAGAAACCGAGCAGAACAGGAAAGAAATACATACTGACTGTGGTTGACTATGCGACTAGGTACCCAGAGGCGGTGGCGCTGGCATCCATAGATGCTGAGCATATTGCCCAGGCTCTCATGGATATCTTTAGTCGTGTGGGATTTCCCGAAGAAGTGGTCACCGACCAAGGTGCGCAATTTCAAGGGGACTTACTGCAGACCATATGGGCCAAATTTGGGGTCCATCCCTTTCGCACTACTGCCTATCACCCCCAAACAAACGGATTGTGTGAGCGATTTAATGCGACCCTTAAGCAGTTGCTACGGGCATATGCTGAATCAGAGGGGGGAGACTGGGAGAAATCCTTGCAACAGCTTCTATTCGCATACCGCGAAGTAAGGCAAGATTCTACCGGGTTCTCCCCTTTTGAGTTACTATATGCCAGAAGGGTCCGGGGTCCTCTCGACTTAGTCAGGGAAAGCTGGGAAGGATCATTCCAGGAACCGGAGGTTCCGGTCTTAGAATATGTGGCCCAAATGAGGGAGAGACTGCAAAGGCTAATGCAGCTTGCGCATGACCATATGCTGGAGGCACAGGGAAGGCAGTGCAAGTATTACAACCAGCATGCACGTGAACGGGAGTTGGAAGTGGGTCAGAAAGTGATGGTACTGGTACCTGTACGAAAGCACAAGTTACAGGCGACCTGGGCAGGGCCATATACTGTAGTGGACCGACAGGGGCAGGTAGATTATATCATTGCCCTAGATCAAACCGGGAAGCGGGTGGGCACCTACCACATAAATAGATTAAAAAAATATGTCACCAGGGAAATAGGGGCTGTGGCAATCTGCTGCCCACCAATGGATGACCCAGAGACTGACCCCATCCCTGACATTCTGGCAGCAACCAAGAAGGATGTGGGGGTGGAGGCCGTGCCCATAGGCACACAGTTAACTGAAACCCAGACCCGACAAATGAGGGAGGTTTTGGAGCTAGTGGGGCCTCAGTTCACTAGCAGGCCAGGACGCACTCATGTAGCAGCCCATCATGTCGACACCGGAGCAACTCGGCCCATTAGGCAACCAGCATATCGGCTGAATCCCGAGGTGCTCAATATGATGAAAAAAGAGGTAGACGAAATGCTGGCGCTTGGGGTCATTGTGCCATCAAATAGTCCCTGGGCCTCCAGCGTGGTCTTAGTGCCCAAGAAGGATGGGAGTACACGCTTCTGCGTGGACTATAGGAAGCTGAATGAGGTGACAGTGACAGACGCATACCCCATGCCCCGGGTAGATGAGCTGTTAGACAGGTTGGGGATGGCTCGCTATGTGTCCACCCTGGACCTTAGCAAGGGGTACTGGCAGATACCCCTTACCAGAGAGGCACAGGAGAGGTCAGCGTTCAATACCCCATTTGGGCTTTTTGAATTTACTGACATGCCCTTCGGGATGAAGAATGCCCCTGCCACCTTCCAGCGTACAGTAGATCGCATACTGACAGGGTGTCAGGAGTTTGCCCAGGCCTACCTGGATGATATAGCAATTTTTAGTGAGACCTGGGAGGATCATCTGCAGCATGTAGCCCAGGTTTTAGCAGAGATTAGCCAGGCAGGGTTGACAATCAGACCGGATAAGTGTCAGATGGGGATGGCAGAGGTGCTGTACCTTGGCCACAGGGTTGGGGGAGGCCGTATTCGTCCAGAACCAGCAAAAATTGAGGCCATTCTGAAGTGGCCTCACCCCACTAACCAAAAACAGGTACGTGCCTTCCTGGGCACAGCGGGGTACTATCGTAAATTTGTTCCTCAGTACAGCACCATTGCCAAACCACTGACTGACCTAACGACCAAAAAGTACACCCGAAACATTGACTGGACCCCTGACTGCGAGCAGGCTTTCTCCCAGCTTAAGGACATCTTGTCCCGGTCCCCAGTGTTAGCCGCCCCTGACTTCCGCCGGCGGTTCATTGTGCAAACAGATGCTTCAGCTTGTGGAATAGGAGCTGTGCTAAGTCAAATAGGGGAGGATGGGTGTGAGCACCCAGTTGCCTTTATTTCCCGAAAACTAGTTGCCCGCGAGATAGCCTACGCCACCATTGAAAAGGAGTGCCTAGCCATCGTCTGGGCACTAAAGAAGTTGCAGCCCTATGTGTATGGGCGTGAGTTTTCAGTGGTAACAGATCATAACCCCCTTAGTTTTCTACAACGTACAGCTGGAGACAATGGACGGTTACTGAGGTGGAGCTTAGCCCTACAACTGTACAACTTCTCTATTTCTCACAAAAAGGGTAAAGATCATGGAAACGCGGATGGCCTATCCCGTCAGCAGGAACCAGACCCAGTGCCACCTAACACCAGGAGACCAGCCCTTGCCATTACCCAGGACACCAGGAACATGGACTAAAATGTGGGGGAGGAAATGTGAAGGAATTGCATTGGCGATAAGTGAATTGTGACATCCTCTACTCCACAGTAATTAATGTACATTTTAGCCCTATTGTTCCCTATGTATGTCTGTATTTCCCAGGACTTTATTCATGTAAGCCCCAATTGCGTATTACTTAAATATTGTAACTGTGTATGTGGAGACAAATGGTCCGGCTAGAAGCGACCAAATGCTTAGATTAGAATCTGTTCAGTTTGTGTATAGTTTTTGGTTCAGGGATCAAAGGACCTCTTTATAGGCTGTTTAGTAACAGAGACAGATAGTGGCAGAGACATACACTTCCCCCCCAAATAACAAGAGGCTAAGGATGGATAACACCAGGGTCAGTCTCCAGAGAAGAGATCTGTTTACATGAAGGTGTGAAATCCCTCACATACACAAGCTTCAAAGCCAGATGAAGGGAGTGAGTTAATCAGCCCCTGGACAGGTAATAGGAGACCCTGTTATATTCATACAACTGCACCCAGCATAGGAAGGGTTAAGAATTCCTGAGGGAGGGGGAGAGGGGTGCCTTTGGGATGTAAGTTGGTGTTTGCAGGAAGAGAGGGGAGAGATGTGAATGAGAGCTGAAGGAGAAGAGAGGAGGAAGGAGGTTAGTCGCAGTCTTAAGGTTCAGAGGTATGCTCTACCTGTGTCTTGTGGAACGCCTCATCCTCGCTTCTGTGGAGTTGCCAGTGTTTTGTGGACTTATACAGTTTTCTGCTATCACAGCTGTGTGGACAAGTGATAGTTTGCCCTGTGGAACTGATCTGGGACTGTGACTATACAAGGACTGTCTGTTTGGGCCTGCTACCTGAATATCTTTCTACTCTGCAATTTACCTTTGCCACTGTTTATTGTCTATTTGTGCGTGCTGTGGAAAATAAACCATTCTTCTGGTTTCATCTGCTCGGTGTCTGAGTGATTGAGGAACTCGTACCCTCACATAGAGCATGCACACCTGTCACCTGTATGTATAGAGCATGCACACACCTGTCACCTGTAAGTACAGAGCAGGCACACACCTGTCACCTGTATGTATAGAGCACGCACACACCTGTCACCTGTATGTACAGAGCACGGTCACACCTGTCACATGTATGTACAGTGCACGCACACAACTGTCACCTGTATGTACAGAGCAGGCACACACCTGTCACATGTATGTACAGTGCACGCACACACCTGTCACCTGTATGTACAGAGCATGGTCACACATCCTACCTGTCTCACAGGAGCGGGATCTCTTATGCTCCCGTTTGCTGGTAATTGCAGGATAATTGTCTGTTATCTGCAGCTTATCAGAGCAGCCGGAGGCACTACAGACATTGGTCTGATTACACAGGGTCCACTCAGCGCACAGGTGACACCAAGGACACACACACACTGCATGACATAGAGGGTACAGCCGGACACTGAGGGCCAAACAACATATCAATGCAGGACACTGGAGGCCAAACAGCGTTTCACTGCAGGACACTGGAGGCCAAACAGCGTATTACTGCAGGACACCGGAGGCCAAACAGCGTATCACTGCAGGACACCGGAGGCCAAACAGCATATTACTGCAGGACACTGGAGGCCAAACAGCGTATTACTGCAGGAAACCAGAGGCCAAACAGCGTATCACTGCAGGACACCGGAGGCCACACAGCGTATTACTGCAGGACACCGGACACCAAACAGAGTGTATCACTGCAGGACACTGGAGGCCAAACAGAGTATCACTGCAGGACACCGGAGGCCAAACAGCGTATTACTGCAGGACACCGGAGGCCACACAGCGTATTACTGCAGGACACCGGAGGCCAAACAGCATATTACTGCAGGACACCGGAGGCCAAACAGCATATTACTGCAGGAAACCAGAGGCCAAACAGCGTATCATTGCAGGACACCGGAGGCCACACAGCGTATTACTGCAGGACACCGGACGCCAAACAGAATGTATCACTGCAGGACACCGGAGGCCAAACAGAGTATCACTGCAGGACACCGGAGGCCAAACAGCGTATCACTGCAGGACACCGGAGGCCAAGCAGCGCATCACTGCAGGAAACCAGAGGCCAAACAGCGTATCACTGCAGGACACCGGAGGCCACACAGCGTATTACTGCAGGACACCGGACACCAAACAGAGTGTATCACTGCAGGACACCGGAGGCCAAACAGCGTATTACTGCAGGACACCGGAGGCCAAACAGCGTATTACTGCAGGAAACCAGAGGCCAAACAGCGTATCACTGCAGGACACCGGAGGCCAAACAGCGTATCACTGCAGGACACCGGAGGCCAAACAGCATATTACTGCAGGACACCGGAGGCCAAACAGCGTATTACTGCAGGAAACCAGAGGCCAAACAGCGTATCACTGCAGGACACCGGAGGCCACACAGCGTATTACTGCAGGACACCGGACGCCAAACAGAGTGTATCACTGCAGGACACTGGAGGCCAAACAGAGTATCACTGCAGGACACCGGAGGCCAAACAGCGTATTAATGCAGGACACCGGAGGCCAAACAGCGTATTACTGCAGGACACCGGAGGCCAAACAGCGTATTACTGCAGGAAACCAGAGGCCAAACAGCGTATCACTGCAGCACACCGGAGGCCAAACAGCATATTACTGCAGGACACCGGAGGCCAAACAGCGTATTACTGCAGGAAACCAGAGGCCAAACAGCGTATCACTGCAGGACACCGGAGGCCACACAGCGTATTACTGCAGGACAACGGACGCCAAACATAGTGTATCACTGCAGGACACTGGAGGCCAAACAGCATATCACTGCAGGACACCGGAGGCCAAGCAGCGCATCACTGCAGGACACCGGAGGCCAAACAGCGCATCACTGCAGGACACCGGAGGCCAACCAGCGCATCATTGCAGGACACTGGAGGTCAAACAGCGTATTACTGCAGGACACCGGAGGCCAAACAGCGCATCACTGCGGGACAAGCAGGACACTGGGGGACATACAGCATATTACTGTGGGACGAGCAGGACACTGGGGGCCATACAGCGTATCACTGGGGGATGAGCAGGATACTGGGGGCCATACAGCGTATCACTGGGGGATGAGCAGGGCACTGGGGGCCATACAGGGTATCACTAGGGGATGAGCAGGATACTGGGGGCCATACAGGGTATCACTGGGGATGAGCAGGACACTGGGGGCCATACAGGGTATGACTGGGGGATGAGCAGGGCACTGGGGGCCATACAGGGTATCACTGGGGGATGAGCAGGATACTGGGGGCCATACAGGGTATCACTAGGGGATGAGCAGGACACTGGGGGCCATACAGGGTATCACTGGGGGATGAGCAGGGCACTGGGGGCCATACAGGGTATCACTTGGAGATAAGCAGGATACTGGGGGCCATACAGCGTATCACTAGGGGATGAGGAGGATACTGGGGGCCATACAGGGTATCACTAGGGTATGAGCAGGACACTGGGGGCCATACAGGGTTTCACTGGGGGATGAGCAGGATACTGGGGGCCATACAGGATATCACTGGGGGATGAGCAGGACACTGGGGGCCATACAGCGTATCACTGGGGGATGAGCAGGATACTGGGGGCCATACAGGGTATCACTGGGGGATAAGCAGGACACTGGGGGCCATACAGGGTATCACTGGGGGATGAGCAGGATACTGGGGGCCATACAGGGTATCACTGGGGGATGAGCAGGACACTGGGGGCCATACAGGGTATCACTGGGGGATGAGCAGGACACTGGGGGCCATACAGGGTATCACTAGGGGATGAGCAGGATACTGGGGGCCATACAGCGTATCACTGGGGGATAAGCAGGACACTGGGGGCCATATAGGGTATCACTGGGGGATGAGCAGGATACTGGGGGCCATACAGGGTATCACTGGGGGATGACCAGGATACTGGGGGCCATACAGGGTATCACTGGGGGATGAGCAGGACACTGGGGGCCATACAGCGTATCACTGGGGGATGACCAGGATACTGGGGGCCATACAGGGTATCACTGGGGGATGAGCAGGACACTGGGGGCCATACAGCGTATCACTGGGGGATGAGCAGGACACTGGGGGTCATACAGGGTTTCACTGGGGGATGAGCAGGACACTGGGGGCCATACAGGGTATCACTGGGGGATGAGCAGGGCACTGGGGGCCATACAGGGTATCACTGGGGGATGAGCAGGGCACTGGGGGCCATACAGGGTATCACTAGGGGATGAGCAGCATACTGGGGGCCATACAGGGTATCACTGGGGGATGAGCAGGGCACTGGGGGCCATACAGGGTATCACTGGGGGATGAGCAGGACACTGGGGGCCATACAGGGTATCACTGGGGGATGAGCAGGATACTGGGGGCCATACAGGGTATCACTGGGGGATGAGCAGGATACTGGGGGCCATACAGGGTATCACTGGGGGATAAGCAGGATACTGGGGGCCATACAGGGTATCACTGGGGGATGAGCAGGACACTGGGGGCCATACAGGGTATCACTGGGGGATAAGCAGGATACTGGGGGCCATACAGCGTATCACTAGGGGATGAGCAGGATACTGGAGGCCATACAGGGTATCACTGGGGGATGAGCAGGTCACTGGGGGCCATACAGGGTATCACTGGGGGATGAGCAGGATACTGGGGGCCATACAGGGTATCACTGGGGGATGAGCAGGACACTGGGGGCCATACAGGGTATCACTGGGGGATGAGCAGGATACTGGGGGCCATACAGCGTATCACTAGGGGATGAGCAGGATACTGGGGGCCATACAGGGTATCACTGGGGGATGAGCAGGACACTGGGGGCCATACAGCGTATCACTAGGGGATGAGCAGGATACTGGGGGCCATACAGGGTATCACTGGGGATGAGCAGGACACTGGGGGCCATACAGGGTATGACTGGGGGATGAGCAGGACACTGGGGGCCATACAGCGTATCACTGGGGGATGAGCAGGACACTGGGGGCCATACAGGGTATCACTGGGGGATGAGCAGGACACTGGGGGCCATACAGCGTATCACTGGGGGATGAGCAGGATACTGGGGGCCATACAGGGTATCACTGGGGGATGAGCAGGACACTGGGGGCCATACAGGGTATCACTGGGGGATGAGCAGGACACTGGGGGCCATACAGCGTATCACTAGGGGATGAGCAGGATACTGGGGGCCATACAGGGTATCACTGGGGGATGAG
Organism: Crinia signifera; assembly: GCF_055691185.1. NCBI lineage: Eukaryota > Metazoa > Chordata > Amphibia > Anura > Myobatrachidae > Crinia > Crinia signifera. Next base: position 37,686 of record NW_028142161.1, on the reverse strand, counting down.
CAGGACACTGGGGGCCATACAGGGTATCACTGGGGGATGAGCAGGATACTGGGGGCCATACAGGGTATCACTGGGGGATGAGCAGGATACTGGGGGCCATACAGGGTATCACTGGGGGATAAGCAGGATACTGGGGGCCATACAGGGTATCACTGGGGGATGAGCAGGACACTGGGGGCCATACAGCATATCACTGGGGGATGAGCAGGATACTGGGGGCCATACAGGGTATCACTGGGGGATGAGCAGGATACTGGGGGCCATACAGGGTATCACTGGGGGATGAGCAGGACACTGGGGGCCATACAGCGTATCACTGGGGGATGAGCAGGATACTGGGGGCCATACAGGGTATCACTAGGGGATGAGCAGGACACTGGGGGCCATACAGCGTATCACTGGGGGATAAGCAGGATACTGGGGGCCATACAGGGTATCACTAGGGGATGAGCAGGACACTGGGGGCCATACAGCGTATCACTGGGGGATTAGCAGGATACTGGGGGCCATACAGGGTATCACTGGGGGATGAGCAGGGCACTGGGGGCCATACAGGGTATCACTGGGGGATGAGCAGGGCACTGGGGGCCATACAGGATATCACTGGGGGATGAGCAGGACACTGGGGGCCATACAGGGTATCACTGGGGGATGAGCAGGACACTGGGGGCCATACAGCGTATCACTAGGGGATGAGCAGGATACTGGGGGCCATACAGGGTATCACTGGGGGATGAGCAGGACACTGGGGGCCATACAGGGTATCACTAGGGGATGAGCAGGACACTGGGGGCCATACAGGGTATCACTAGGGGATGAGCAGGATACTAAGGGCCATACAGGGTATCACTAGGGGATGAGCAGGATACTGGGGGCCATACAGGGTATCACTGGGGGATGAGCAGGACACTGGGGGCCATACAGGGTATCACTGGGGGATGAGCAGGACACTGGGGGCCATACAGCGTATCACTGGGGGATGAGCAGGACACTGGGGGCCATACAGGGTTTCACTGGGGGATGAGCAGGACACTGGAGGCCATACAGGGTATGACTGGGGGATGAGCAGGACACTGGGGGCCATACAGGGTATCACTGGGGGATGAGCAGGATACTGGGGGCCATACAGGGTATCACTGGGGGATGAGCAGGATACTGGGGGCCATACAGGGTATCACTGGGGGATGAGCAGGACACTGGGGGCCATACAGCGTATCACTGGGGGATGAGCAGGACACTGGGGGCCATACATGGTATCACTGGGGGATGAGCAGGGCACTGGGGGCCATATAGGGTATCACTGGGGGATGAGCAGGACACTGGGGGCCATACAGGGTATCACTGGGGGATGAGCAGGACACTGGGGGCCATACAGGGTATCACTGGGGGATGAGCAGGACACTGGGGGCCATATAGGGTATCACTGGGGGATGAGCAGGACACTTGTGGCCATACAGGGTAACACTGGGGGATAAGCAGGACACTGGGGGCCATACAGGGTTTCACTGGGGGATGAGCAGGGCACTGGGGGCCATACAGCATGTCACTGGGGTATGAGCAGGATACTGGGGGCCATACAGGGTATCACTAGGGGATGAGCAGGACACTGGGGGCCATACAGGGTTTCACTGGGGTATGAGCAGGATACTGGGGGCCATACAGGATATCACTGGGGGATGAGCAGGACACTGGGGGCCATACAGCGTATCACTGGGGGATGAGCAGGACACTGGGGGCCATACAGGGTATCACTGGGGGATGAGCAGGACACTGGGGGCCATACAGGGTATGACTGGGGGATGAGCAGGACACTGGGGGCCATACAGCGTATCACTGGGGGATGAGCAGGACACTGGGGGCCATACAGGGTATCACTGGGGGATGAGCAGGACACTGGGGGCCATACAGCGTATCACTGGGGGATGAGCAGGATACTGGGGGCCATACAGGGTATCACTGGGGGATGAGCAGGACACTGGGGGCCATACAGGGTATCACTGGGGGATGAGCAGGACACTGGGGGCCATACAGCGTATCACTAGGGGATGAGCAGGATACTGGGGGCCATACAGGGTATCACTGGGGGATGAGCAGGACACTGGGGGCCATACAGGGTATCACTGGGGGATGAGCAGGATACTGGGGGCCATACAGGGTATCACTGGGGGATGAGCAGGATACTGGGGGCCATACAGGGTATCACTGGGGGATAAGCAGGATACTGGGGGCCATACAGGGTATCACTGGGGGATGAGCAGGACACTGGGGGCCATACAGCATATCACTGGGGGATGAGCAGGATACTGGGGGCCATACAGGGTATCACTGGGGGATGAGCAGGATACTGGGGGCCATACAGGGTATCACTGGGGGATGAGCAGGACACTGGGGGCCATACAGCGTATCACTGGGGGATGAGCAGGATACTGGGGGCCATACAGGGTATCACTAGGGGATGAGCAGGACACTGGGGGCCATACAGCGTATCCCTGGGGGATAAGCAGGATACTGGGGGCCATACAGGGTATCACTAGGGGATGAGCAGGACACTGGGGGCCATACAGCGTATCACTGGGGGATTAGCAGGATACTGGGGGCCATACAGGGTATCACTGGGGGATGAGCAGGGCACTGGGGGCCATACAGGGTATCACTGGGGGATGAGCAGGGCACTGGGGGCCATACAGGATATCACTGGGGGATGAGCAGGACACTGGGGGCCATACAGGGTATCACTGGGGGATGAGCAGGACACTGGGGGCCATACAGCGTATCACTAGGGGATGAGCAGGATACTGGGGGCCATACAGGGTATCACTGGGGGATGAGCAGGACACTGGGGGCCATACAGGGTATCACTAGGGGATGAGCAGGACACTGGGGGCCATACAGGGTATCACTAGGGGATGAGCAGGATACTAAGGGCCATACAGGGTATCACTAGGGGATGAGCAGGATACTGGGGGCCATACAGGGTATCACTGGGGGATGAGCAGGACACTGGGGGCCATACAGGGTATCACTGGGGGATGAGCAGGACACTGGGGGCCATACAGCGTATCACTGGGGGATGAGCAGGACACTGGGGGCCATACAGGGTTTCACTGGGGGATGAGCAGGACACTGGAGGCCATACAGGGTATGACTGGGGGATGAGCAGGACACTGGGGGCCATACAGGGTATCACTGGGGGATGAGCAGGATACTGGGGGCCATACAGGGTATCACTGGGGGATGAGCAGGATACTGGGGGCCATACAGGGTATCACTGGGGGATGAGCAGGACACTGGGGGCCATACAGCGTATCACTGGGGGATGAGCAGGACACTGGGGGCCATACATGGTATCACTGGGGGATGAGCAGGGCACTGGGGGCCATATAGGGTATCACTGGGGGATGAGCAGGACACTGGGGGCCATACAGGGTATCACTGGGGGATGAGCAGGACACTGGGGGCCATACAGGGTATCACTGGGGGATGAGCAGGACACTGGGGGCCATATAGGGTATCACTGGGGGATGAGCAGGACACTTGTGGCCATACAGGGTAACACTGGGGGATGAGCAGGACACTGGGGGCCATACAGGGTTTCACTGGGGGATGAGCAGGGCACTGGGGGCCATACAGCATGTCACTGGGGTATGAGCAGGATACTGGGGGCCATACAGGGTATCACTAGGGGATGAGCAGGACACTGGGGGCCATACAGGGTTTCACTGGGGTATGAGCAGGATACTGGGGGCCATACAGGATATCACTGGGGGATGAGCAGGACACTGGGGGCCATACAGCGTATCACTGGGGGATGAGCAGGACACTGGGGGCCATACAGGGTATCACTGGGGGATGAGCAGGACACTGGGGGCCATACAGGGTATCACTGGGGGATGAGCAGGACACTGGGGGCCATATAGGGTATCACTGGGGGATGAGCAGGACACTTGTGGCCATACAGGGTAACACTAGGGGATGAGCAGGACACTGGGGGCCATACAGGGTTTCACTGGGGGATGAGCAGGATACTGGGGGCCATACAGGGTATCACTGGGGGATGAGCAGGACACTGGGGGTCATACAGGGTTTCACTGGGGGATGAGCAGGACACTGGGGGCCATACAGGGTATCACTGGGGTATGAGCAGGACACTGGGGGTCATACAGGGTTTCACTGGGGGATGAGCAGGACACTGGGGGCCATACAGGGTATCACTGGGGGATGAGCAGGATACTGGGGGCCATACAGGGTATCACTGGGGGATGAGCAGGATACTGGGGGCCATACAGGGTATCACTAGGGGATGAGCAGGATACTGGGGGCCATACAGGGTATCACTGGGGGATGAGCAGGACACTGGGGGCCATACAGCGTATCACTAGGGGATGAGCAGGATACTGGGGGCCATACAGGGTATCACTGGGGGATGAGCAGGGCACTGGGGGCCATACAGCGTATCACTGGGGGATGAGCAGGATACTGGGGGCCATACAGGGTATCACTGGGTGAGGAGCAGGACACTGGGGGCCATACAGGGTATCACTGGGGGACATATAGGGTATCACTGGGGGATGAGCAGGACACTGGGGGCCATACAGGGTATCTCTGGGGGATGAGCAGGACACTGGGGGCCATACAGCGTATCACTAGGGGATGAGCAGGACACTGGGGGCCGTACAGGGTTTCACTGGGGGATGAGCAGGACACTGGGGGCCATACAGGGTATCACTGGGGGATGAGCAGGATACTGGGGGCCATACAGGGTATCACTGGGGGATGAGCAGGATACTGGGGGCCATACAGGGTATCACTAGGGGATGAGCAGGATACTGGGGGCCATACAGGGTATCACTGGGGGATGAGCAGGACACTGGGGGCCATACAGCGTATCACTAGGGGATGAGCAGGATACTGGGGGCCATACAGGGTATCACTGGGGGATGAGCAGGGCACTGGGGGCCATACAGCGTATCACTGGGGGATGAGCAGGATACTGGGGGCCATACAGGGTATCACTGGGTGAGGAGCAGGACACTGGGGGCCATACAGGGTATCACTGGGGGACATATAGGGTATCACTGGGGGATGAGCAGGACACTGGGGGCCATACAGGGTATCTCTGGGGGATGAGCAGGACACTGGGGGCCATACAGCGTATCACTAGGGGATGAGCAGGACACTGGGGGCCGTACAGGGTATCACTGGGGGATGAGCAGGACACTGGGGGCCATATAGGGTATCACTGGGGGATGAGCAGGATACTGGGGGCCATACAGGGTATCACTGGGGGATGAGCAGGACACTGGGGGCCATATAGGGTATCACTGGGGGATGAGCAGGACACTTGTGGCCATACAGGGTAACACTGGGGGATGAGCAGGACACTGGGGGCCATACAGGGTTTCACTGGGGGATGAGCAGGGCACTGGGGGCCATACAGCATGTCACTGGGGTATGAGCAGGATACTGGGGGCCATACAGGGTATCACTGGGGGATGAGCAGGACACTGGGGGTCATACAGGGTATCACTAGGGGATGAGCAGGACACTGGGGGCCATACAGGGTTTCACTGGGGGATGAGCAGGATACTGGGGGCCATACAGGATATCACTGGGGGATGAGCAGGACACTGGGGGCCATACAGCGTATCACTGGGGGATGAGCAGGACACTGGGGGCCATACAGGGTATCACTGGGGGATGAGCAGGATACTGGGGGCCATACAGGGTATCACTGGGGGATGAGCAGGGCACTGGGGGCCATACAGGGTATCACTGGGGGATGAGCAGGACACTGGGGGCCATACAGGGTATCACTGGGGGATGAGCAGGACACTGGGGGCCATACAGCGTATCACTGGGGGATGAGCAGGATACTAGGGGCCATACAGGGTATCACTAGGGGATGAGCAGGACACTGGGGGCCATACAGGGTATCACTGGGGGATGAACAGGACACTGGGGGCCATACAGGGTATCACTGGGGGATGAGCAGGATACTGGGGGCCATACAGGGTATCACTGGGGGATGAGCAGGATACTGGGGGCCATACAGGGTATCACTAGGGGATGAGCAGGATACTGGTGGCCATACAGGGTATCACTGGGGGATGAGCAGGACACTGGGGGCCATACAGCGTATCACTAGGGGATGAGCAGGATACTGGGGGCCATACAGGGTATCACTGGGGGATGAGCAGGGCACTGGGGGCCATACAGGGTATCACTGGGTGATGAGCAGGACACTGGGGGCCATACAGGGTATCACTAGGGGACATATAGGGTATCACTGGGGGATGAGCAGGACACTGGGGGCCATACAGGGTATCACTGGGGGATGAGCAGGACACTGGGGGCCATACAGCGTATCACTAGGGGATGAGCAGGATACTGGGGGCCATACAGGGTATCACTGGGGGATGAGCAGGATACTGGGGGCCATACAGGGTATCACTGGGTGATGAGCAGGACACTGGGGGCCATACAGGGTATCACTGGGGGACATATAGGGTATCACTGGGGGATGAGCAGGACACTGGGGGCCATACAGGGTATCACTGGGGGATGAGCAGGACACTGGGGGCCATACAGCGTATCACTAGGGGATGAGCAGGACACTGGGGGCCATACAGGGTATCACTGGGGGATGAGCAGGATACTGGGGGCCATACAGGGTATCACTGGGTGATGAGCAGGACACTGGGGGCCATACAGGGTATCACTGGGGGATGAGCAGGATACTGGGGGCCATACAGGGTATCACTGGGGGATGAGCAGGATACTGGGGGCCATACAGGGTATCACTAGGGGATGAGCAGGATACTGGGGGCCATACAGGGTATCACTGGGGGATGAGCAGGACACTGGGGGCCATACAGCGTATCACTAGGGGATGAGCAGGATACTGGGGGCCATACAGGGTATCACTGGGGGATGAGCAGGGCACTGGGGGCCATACAGCGTATCACTGGGGGATGAGCAGGATACTGGGGGCCATACAGGGTATCACTGGGTGATGAGCAGGACACTGGGGGCCATACAGGGTATCACTGGGGGACATATAGGGTATCACTGGGGGATGAGCAGGACACTGGGGGCCATACAGGGTATCACTGGGGGATGAGCAGGACACTGGGGGCCATACAGCGTATCACTAGGGGATGAGCAGGACACTGGGGGCCATACAGGGTATCACTGGGGGATGAGCAGGACACTGGGGGCCATATAGGGTATCACTGGGGGATGAGCAGGATACTGGGGGCCATACAGGGTATCACTGGGGGATGAGCAGGACACTGGGGGCCATATAGGGTATCACTGGGGGATGAGCAGGACACTTGTGGCCATACAGGGTAACACTGGGGGATGAGCAGGACACTGGGGGCCATACAGGGTTTCACTGGGGGATGAGCAGGGCACTGGGGGCCATACAGCATGTCACTGGGGTATGAGCAGGATACTGGGGGCCATACAGGGTATCACTGGGGGATGAGCAGGACACTGGGGGTCATACAGGGTATCACTAGGGGATGAGCAGGACACTGGGGGCCATACAGGGTTTCACTGGGGGATGAGCAGGATACTGGGGGCCATACAGGATATCACTGGGGGATGAGCAGGACACTGGGGGCCATACAGCGTATCACTGGGGGATGAGCAGGACACTGGGGGCCATACAGGGTATCACTGGGGGATGAGCAGGATACTGGGGGCCATACAGGGTATCACTGGGGGATGAGCAGGGCACTGGGGGCCATACAGGGTATCACTGGGGGATGAGCAGGACACTGGGGGCCATACAGGGTATCACTGGGGGATGAGCAGGACACTGGGGGCCATACAGCGTATCACTGGGGGATGAGCAGGATACTAGGGGCCATACAGGGTATCACTAGGGGATGAGCAGGACACTGGGGGCCATACAGGGTATCACTGGGGGATGAACAGGACACTGGGGGCCATACAGGGTATCACTGGGGGATGAGCAGGATACTGGGGGCCATACAGGGTATCACTGGGGGATGAGCAGGATACTGGGGGCCATACAGGGTATCACTAGGGGATGAGCAGGATACTGGTGGCCATACAGGGTATCACTGGGGGATGAGCAGGACACTGGGGGCCATACAGCGTATCACTAGGGGATGAGCAGGATACTGGGGGCCATACAGGGTATCACTGGGGGATGAGCAGGGCACTGGGGGCCATACAGGGTATCACTGGGTGATGAGCAGGACACTGGGGGCCATACAGGGTATCACTGGGGGACATATAGGGTATCACTGGGGGATGAGCAGGACACTGGGGGCCATACAGGGTATCACTGGGGGATGAGCAGGACACTGGGGGCCATACAGCGTATCACTAGGGGATGAGCAGGATACTGGGGGCCATACAGGGTATCACTGGGGGATGAGCAGGATACTGGGGGCCATACAGGGTATCACTGGGTGATGAGCAGGACACTGGGGGCCATACAGGGTATCACTGGGGGACATATAGGGTATCACTGGGGGATGAGCAGGACACTGGGGGCCATACAGGGTATCACTGGGGGATGAGCAGGACACTGGGGGCCATACAGCGTATCACTAGGGGATGAGCAGGACACTGGGGGCCATACAGGGTATCACTGGGGGATGAGCAGGATACTGGGGGCCATACAGGGTATCACTGGGTGATGAGCAGGACACTGGGGGCCATACAGCGTATCACTGGGGGATGAGCAGGACACTGGGGGTCATACAGGGTTTCACTGCGGGATGAGCAGGACACTGGGGGCCATACAGGGTATCACTGGGGGATGAGCAGGACACTGGGGGCCATACAGCGTATCACTGGGGGATGAGCAGGATACTGGGGGCCATACAGGGTATCACTAGGGGATGAGCAGGATACTGGGGGCCATACAGGGTATCACTGGGGGATGAGCAGGGCACTGGGGGCCATACAGGGTATCACTAGGGGATGAGCAGGATACTGGGGGCCATACAGGGTATCACTGGGGGATGAGCAGGGCACTGGGGGCCATACAGGGTATCACTGGGGGATGAGCAGGATACTGGGGGCCATACAGGGTATCACTGGGTGATTAACAGGACACTGGGGGCCATACAGGGTATCACTGGGGGATGAGCAGGACACTGGGGGCCATACAGGGTATCACTAGGGGATGAGCAGGATACTGGGGGCCATACAGGGTATCACTAGGGGATGAGCAGGACACTGGGGTCCATACAGGGTATCACTGGGGGATGAGCAGGACACTGGGGGCCATATAGGGTATCACTGGGGGATGAGCAGGACACTGGGGGCCATACAGGGTATCACTGGGGGATGAGCAGGACACTGGGGGCCATACAGCGTATCACTAGGGGATGAGCAGGACACTGGGGGCCATACAGGGTATCACTGGGGGATGAGCAGGATACTGGGGGCCATACAGGGTATCACTGGGGGATGAGCAGGACACTGGGGGCCATACAGGGTATCACTGGGGGATGAGCAGGACACTGGGGGCCATACAGGGTATCACTGGGGGATGAGCAGGACACTGGGGGCCATACAGCGTATCACTAGGGGATGAGCAGGATACTGGGGGCCATACAGGGTATCACTGGGGGATGAGCAGGACACTGGGGGCCATACAGCGTATCACTAGGGGATGAGCAGGATACTGGGGGCCATACAGGGTATCACTGGGGGATGAGCAGGACACTGGGGGCCATACAGGTTTTCACTGGGGGATGAGCAGGACACTGGGGGCCATACAGCGTATCACTAGGGGATGAGCAGGATACTGGGGGCCATACAGGGTATCACTGGGGGATGAGCAGGATACTGGGGGCCATACAGGGTATCACTGGGGGATGAGCAGGATACTGGGGGCCATACAGGGTATCACTGGGGGATGAGCAGGACACTGGGGGCCATACAGCGTATCACTGGGGGATGAGCAGGATACTGGGGGCCATACAGGGTATCACTAGGGGATGAGCAGGACACTGGGGGCCATACAGCGTATCACTAGGGGATGGGCAGTATACTGGGGGCCATACAGGGTATCACGGGGGGATGAGCAGGACACTGGTGGCCATACAGCGTATCACTGGGGGATGAGCAGGATACTGGGGGCCATACAGGGTATCACTAGGGGATGAGCAGGACACTGGGGGCCATACAGCGTATTACTGGGGGATGAGCAGGACACTGGGGGCCATACAGGGTATCACTGGGGGATGAGCAGGATACTGGGGGACATACAGGGTATCACTGGGGGATGAGCAGGATACTGGGGGCCATACAGGGTAACACTAGAGGACGAGCAGGACACTGGGGGTCATACAACCAATTTTTTTTTTAAATGACAAAAAAAGAGGGTAGATGGGATTGCTTTGGGGCCCCATAAGCAGCCGGGCCCCATAGCATCTGCATCCCGTCCTCACTCTATAGTTACACCAACGCCTCCTGACTTCTCTAATTATTTACCAACTTGTTTTATCTGTACGCTGCATATCACCCGCGTATAAGAGCAAATCACCCGCGTATAAGAGCAAATCACCCGCGTATAAGAGAGAATCACCCGCGCATAAGAGAGAATCACCCGCGCATAAGAGCAGATCACCCGCGTATAAGAGCAGATCACCCGCGTATAAGAGCGGATCACCCGCGTATAAGAGCGGATCACCCGCGTATAAGAGCGAATCACCCGCGTATAAGAGCGAATCACCCGCGTATAAGAGCGAATCACCCGCGTATAAGAGCAAATCACCCGCGTATAAGAGCAAATCACCCGCGCATAAGAGCAAATCACCCGCGCATAAGAGCAGATCACCCGCGTATAAGAGCAAATCACCCGCGTATAAGAGCAAATCACCCACGTATAAAAGCAAATCACCCGCGTATAAGAGCAAATCACCCGCGTATAAAAGCAGATCACCCGCGCATAAGAGCGGATCACCCGCGCATAAGAGCGGATCACCCGCGCATAAGAGCGGATCACCCGCGTATAAGAGCAGATCACCCGCGTATAAGAGAGAATTACCCGCGTATAAGAGCAGATCACCGGCGTATAAGAGCATATCACCCGCGTATAAGAGCGAATCACCCACGTATAAGAGCAGATCACCGGCGTATAAGAGCAAATCACCCGCGTATAAGAGCAAATCACCCGCGCATAAGAGCAGATCACCCGCGCATAAGAGCAAATCACCCGCGTATAAGAGCAGATCACCCGCGCATAAGAGAAAATCAACCGCGCATAAGAGAAAATCAACCGCGCATAAGAGAAAATCACCCGCGCATAAGAGAAGATCACCCGCGCATAAGAGCAGATCACCCGCGTATAAGAGCAGATCACCCGCGCATAAGAGCAGATCACCCGCGCATAAGAGCAGATCACCCGCGCATAAGAGCAGATCACCCGCGCATAAGAGCAGATCACCCACGTATAAGAGCATATCACCTGCGTATAAGAGTGAATCACCCGCGTATAAGAGCAAATCACCCGCGTATAAGAGCAAATCACCCGCGCATAAGAGAGAATCACCTGCGTATAAGAGCAGATCACCCGCGTATAAGAGCAAATCACCCGCGTATAAGAGCAAATCACCCGCGCATAAGAGAGAATCACCTGCGTATAAGAGCAGATCACCCGCGTATAAGAGCGGATCACCCGCGTATAAGAGCGGATCATCCGCGTATAAGAGCGGATCACCCGCGTATAAGAGCAAATCACCCGCGTATAAGAGCAAATCACCCGCGCATAAGAGCAGATCACCCACGCATAAGAGCAAATCACCCGAGTATAAGAGCAAATCACCCGCGTATAAGAGCAGATCACCCGCGCATAAGAGAGAATCACCTGCGTATGAGCAAATCACCCGCGTATAAGAGCAAATCACCCGCGTATAAGAGCAAATCACCCACGTATAAGAGAAAATCACCCACGTATAAGAGAAAATCACCCGCGTATAAGAGCAGATCACCCGCGTATAAGAGCAGATCACCCGCGTATAAGAGAGAATCACCCGCGTATAAGAGCAGATCACCGGCGTATAAGAGCATATCACCCGCGTATAAGAGCGAATCACCCGCGTATAAGAGCAGATCACCCGCGTATAAGAGCAGATCACCCGCGTATAAGAGCAAATCACCCGCGTATAAGAGCGAATCACCCGCGTACTGTATAAGAGCATATCACCCGCGTATAAGAGCATATCACCCGCGTATAAGAGCGAATCACCCGCGTATAAGAGCAGATCACCCGTGTGGTATAAGAGCAGATCATCAGCGTGTAAGAGCAGATCACCCGCGTGTAAGAGCAGATCACCCGCGTATAAGAGAGAATCACCCGCGTATAAGAGAGAATCACCCGCGTATAAGAGCAAATCACCCGCGTATATGAGCAAATCACCAGCGTACAAGAGCAGATCACCCGCGTATAAGAGCAGATCACCGGCGTATAAGAGCAGATCACCCGCGTATAAGAGCAGATCACCCGCGTATAAGAGCAAATCACCCGCGTATAAGAGCAAATCACCCGCGTATAAGAGAGAATCACCCGCGTATAAGAGAGAATCACCCGCGTATAAGAGTGAATCACCCGCGTATAAGAGAGAATCACCTGCGTATAAGAGAGAATCACCCGCGTATAAGAGCAAATCACCCGCGTTTAAGAGAGAATCACCCGTGTATAAGAGAGAATCACCCGCGTATAAGAGCAAATCACCCGCGTATAAGAGCAAATCACCCGCGTATAAGAGCAGATCACCAGCGTACAAGAGCAGATCACCCGCGTATAGGAGCAGATCACCCGCGTATAAGAGCAGATCACCGGCGTATAAGAGCAGATCACCCGCGTATAAGAGCAGATCACCCGCGTATAAGAGCAAATCACCCGCGTATAAGAGCAAATCACCCGCGTATAAGAGAGAATCACCCGCGTATAAGAGAGAATCACCCGCGTATAAGAGAGAATCACCCGCGTATAAGAGAGAATCACCTGCGTATAAGAGAGAATCACCTGTGTATAAGAGAGAATCACCCGCGTATAAGAGAGAATCACCCGCGTATAAGAGAGAATCACCCGGGTATAAGAGAGAATCGCCTGCGTATAAGAGAGAATCGCCTGCGTATAAGAGAGAATCGCCTGCGTATAAGAGAGAATCACCTGTGTATAAGAGAGAATCACCTGTGTATAAGAGAGAATCACCTGCGTATAAGAGAGAATCACCCGCGTATAAGAGAGAATCACCCGCGTATAAGAGAGAATCACCCGCGTATAAGAGAGAATCGCCTGCGTATAAGAGAGAATCACCTGTGTATAAGAGAGAATCACCTGTGTATAAGAGAGAATCACCTGTGTATAAGAGAGAATCACCTGCGTATAAGAGAATGCTGACAGCGTGTATTACTGGGAATACTACAGAGAGACATGAGATGAACATGTGCTAAACCAGGGTTCCTGCTGGGACAATGGCCGCATAGATGGGGTCAGGGGCGGATCCAAGAGAAAATGACAGGGGGGGGACTATGGGAGGGAGGGGATGGGGGGGCACCATTGGAGGTAGGGGATGGGGGGGGGGGTTGTCAGTGGAGAGAGAGTGGAGGAGAGCAGAGGAGGGGGGATGGTATTATACATAGTCCCTGGCCTTTAAAGTACACAGGCCCACCTTGGCGTCAAATGTGAAGAATGGTCATACAAATGGGGGGCGTGTCCTTGAGTGCAGTGTCCCACACGGTGGGGCAGATGTATTAAGCTTTAAGAGATAAATGCAAGGGTGATAAGGAGAGATAAACGTCCAGCCAATCACCTGCTAACTGCCATGTTACAGCCTGTGTTGAAAACACAGTAACGAGCTGATTGGCTGGCTGTTTATCTCTCCTTATCACCCTGTATTTATCTCTTGTTAAGGCTTAATACATCTGCCCCATATTACACTTCTACACATTATGCAACCAAATACTAGACCCCATTATACTTGCCCCTTACACATGATGCCAAACAGAATGAGGCCAAATTCACATAATGCCACATTGAGACAAAATGAACAATAATTTCCACAAACAGGGTCATTGCGCTCTGAAGGCGCGCGTCAAAGATTTGCACCGTAATGCCCGTTACACGTTAAGCCACACAACATAATGTCCATTACTTATTATGCTAAACACCGTAATGCCTATTACAAATTATGCAACATAAATGCTGCTTACCTACATGTTCGTTGCCTGGGGTTCCATGTTCGTTGCCATCTGGGATTACATGTTCGTTGCCATCTGGATTTACATGCTCGTTGCCAGGGGTTCCATGTTCGTTGCAATTTGGGATTACATGTACATTGCCATGTGGGATTACATGATCATTTCCAGGAGTTCTATTCTTGTTGCCATGTGGGATTACATGCTTGTTGCCAAGGGGGAATACATGCTCATTGCCATTTGGGATTACATACCCGTTGACATGGGGATTACATGGTCGTTGCCATGTGGGAATATATTATGCTCCCAGTAATGGGTGACAGCCGGGCAGAGAGCCAGGGGCTGCCCAGCTTTGTTCACAGGGCTGCAGTCCCCTAATCCTGGCTAATTCAAATCCCCCCTGTTATTCCTGACATTCCCTCCCACCTAACAGGTACAGCCGCCGCCAGGAAGGACTGTATGCATAATGCACTGACAGCCGGGCAGACAGAGAGCCGGGGACTGCCCGGCTGTATTCACAGTGCTGCATGTCCCGGGCTCTCAGCTATTTGAAAACTTGCGCTGCCGGTAATAAATAACAGTAATAAAGCAGAGTCCTACCCGTTTCAGAACAGTTTTTTTTTTTCATCCACTGTTTTCTATGGGTTAAAATGGGTTCAGTGCATTGAAATACCGTTTAAAGACATGCGGTGTGAAAGGGGTTATAGCTGGCAGACCCTTTTTTAGAAACCTTTTAAAATACCTGGTCAAAGCCAGTTTTGCAGTCTGAAAGCAGCCTGCTACCTGCTGTGTTTTAGCCACTCACAGACCTTCTGCCAGGAGAAGGCTGTTTAGCATCATATGAGGCCGAATGGTGGCCATTCACCACGTGTGCCGGGCTCTCACACGTATATATAGTAGTGCTCATAAGTTTACACGACCTAGCAGAATGTGTGATGTTCTGGCCATTTGTCAGGGAACATGAATGATAACTCACACACTTTTCTGTCACCCATGGTCAGTGGTTGGGTGACGCCATTTATTGTCACACAACTGTGTTTACTCTTTATAAATCATAATGACAACAGAAACGACCCAAATGACCCTGATCAAAAGTTTACATACCCTGGAGATTTTGGCCTGATAACATGCACACAAGTTGACACAAACGGGTTTGAATGGCTACTAAAGGTCACCATCCTCACCTGTGATCTATTTGCTTGTAATCAGTGAGTTTCTGGTCTCCGGAAAGACCCTTGCATCTTTCATCTAGTGCTGCACTGACGTATCTGGCTTCTGAGTCATGGGGAAAGCAAAATAATTGTCAATATATTGTCATTATGATTTATAAAGAGTAAACACAGTTGTGTGACAATAAATGGCGTCACCCAACCACTAACCATAAGTGACAGAAACGTTTGTGAGTTATCATTCATATTCTCTGACAAATGGCCAGAAAATCGTGACGCAGCACAGGGCATAATCCCTTCAGTGCCGCGTCATCCATTTTGTCCAGGGGCGGATTAAGGTCTGCGGGGGCCCTGGACAACCAAATTGTGCCCCCCCCCCCCCCCCCAGCGGAGGGGGCCCCTTCAGTGTATGGGAAGTTAGCGCCGGGGACCCTGCAGCAGATGGGAACTAGTAGCGGTATTGGCAACTAGTTCCCATTCGCTGCAGGGACCCCGCCGCTGACTTCCCATCCGCGGCAGGGACCCTGGCGCTGACCGCCCAGACCGCTGCAGGGACCACATGCCCATCTGCGCTGCGCCAGCCCGCCTGATCCCACTACACAAGCATGGGGCGACATGTGTGGGGGTCCCGGGGAGACCGTCCCTGTCGCGACGTGCTTAATCCGCCACTGATTTTGTCCATGTGGTCTCAGCAATACAACGGTGTTACTGGAGATACTGTGGTACACAATAACACCCGGCCTGTGGCTCAGTGTGACACAGGTGACATTGTGCCAGTGTCAATGTCAGTAAGACGATAACACACTGATTACACGTAATCTGGGCACACCGGCGTCTCACCTTCACCATACAAACACAGCACTGTGTACGCTGTGTGTGATACTATTCCCAGGCTGGGTGTAATCACGTATATACTATCACATCCATTGGACACAATTGGGGGGGACACAATTTAGGGGACATCAGATGATTTACATATGATTTAATACCGCAAGTCTTTTCCAACAGAGAGCATTTACTCTTATTTGGTTGCACACCTTATCAAAAACACTCATACATAGAGGGTAGAGGTGATCGGGGGTCACACTGAGTCAGGGGAACATCCTCCCCTTTTTATTAAATGTTGTTATTTTTGTATGTGTGGTTTTATTTCGCAATTTTTTTTTAATACAAACCTAATAAACGTTATGTATTATGAGTCTTATTTTTTCTTAGGTGCACCAGCAAAAGGCATTCTTTCTGTTTTTCCCAACTCTCACAATTGGGGGGAGATTGGAACAGTCGCACAGGAATACGTGGGGTTAAATTAATGCAGTATGACCCTCATATATATTATTCCTTTTTTATTATATATGGAAAAAGAGAGGGTGTGCTACCACTGGACACAAGTTTGACATTATAGCAAGGGAAAGGAAGTACAGTATGTAGCTGTGTGGTGCACGTGGAGAATACATTTGATTAATTATTGCATACATTTAAAATAGTAGCGAAGTATGACACACAAATAACAAACATAGAACACTTATACCCCTTTCACACTGCACTTGTAAATGGTATATTGCCGTTTTTTTCCCATTTCATCACGTTTAAGGCTGCAGTGGGAAAGCGCCAGAGTTGATTTACCAGTTAAAGATAACCGGTATTTCAAAACGTTTAAAAAGCAGAGTCCTACACGTTTCAGAGCCGGTCTTTATGCAGTGAGAATGGCTCTGAAACGGTATTTAGTAAAAACAACAGATTACAGACCAGTGATAGGCTGTCCCCTGCATTCTGCCTTGTAACGTGTTCAGGGAATTAAACGGGTTGACTGATGTGAATGGTATTTAAACGGTATTTAAAACGGTAATCTACTGCAATGTGAAGGCTCAGACCTGTTTTAAATACTGTTTGAAAATACAAGAAAAACAGGAGTAGCAGCGCACAACTTCCAAATTGAATGAAAAACAATTGAAAATTGGATGATCTTAGGTCACATTAGTTTAATATCACTTGATAACATTTAAAAGATGCATATAGCATATAAGAACAATAAAACATATAAGGACCCCCCTAAATATATGAATAGTCATCGGAGAGTCTGTTCCTAGTATACCCTGGGAAAGAGAGGTCTTTTGAATAGAAATAGTTACCACCCTTTTAAGGGTACTGGAGTCCTCCAACAGTCCTTAATCGGTCCAAGATGGCAGAAATTCCCGATAGCTGTGAGGGGGAGATGTTTCCAGTCCGCGAGTCCGTAGATGTAAGGACTATTAGCAGGTAGTCACTGCAATGGATGCCAGATGCGGTGGTGTATGTTCCTTTTAGGAATGGAAATGGTTTAGGCTTCTATCCGGTATAGATGTATAAGTGGGGAATGTCCCAACAGCTCCTGACGCTTTTCGCCACTCTTTATCAAACGTTTGAAAATACCGGTTTTTGAAATGTTTCGGCAGTGTAAAAGCGGTAAAAGTGTGATTTAAAAAGGATAATATATCCTGACTCTGTGTGACCCCCTCAGGGTGTATCCCAGGTGACTTTATAATGTGAAGAAGTCAGTATCCACCAATAAACATAATTGTCTCGTTGCTAAGTAGCTGTAGGTGGTAACTGACCTTTGTTATCCACCTTACCGCGCGTGCAATTAATCCTGTACAATTGGAAATGAATCATTATATACATATAATTTATATTGCAAGTCCTTTCTTTAGTGTAATTAACTTGTTCTCAGCAAAGGCAAACTGAGATCAGGCATCACCAATATGCACACGCCCACATCCGGCATCTCTCATGAATATTCATGAGAAACTAGGTACATAAAGAGCTTTCAGGTGCAGGCCAGGATGCCAGGTTGGTCCTGGTGAAGCTCCCATAGCGAAGCGTACGCTGACAAGTCAGCCTCTGTTGTGACTCCCTTCTTCCCTTCCCCACATACCAATGTATATTTTGTGATTGTATCCAGCCTAGCCACACCGTAAAGTGGGCGCAAGTCTCCACTGGGCACGCTTAGTCGGAGAGGCGGCGTGTGACGTCCACACTGCAATCTCTTACTTGCCTGATGGGTACCGAACCTCCGGCGCCTATTCAAACACGTGCCCCGGTCCACCCTGTCATTCAACGGGGAGCAGCCGTCACTCTGTGGGTGAAATTTACTAAGATGTGAAATACACTTCACAGGTCATTTTGCTATGGGCAACCAATCACATCCTGTCTACTATCTTCTAGAGGGTGGTAAATAAATAAGTAGCAGCTTCTGATTGGTTGCCCATAGCAACATCACCTGCATTGGCGGATTCAGGGGGTGGGGGAGCACCCGGTCACGTGCCTCTCTGTCATTCTGTAGCTGAGGACCAGGGCTTTCCAACGAGCCCAGCCCCGTGTCTCTAGCCCTCCGGGAACCCGAGTTATTGCCTGGCAAAGCTGTAACGTTTTCCCCATAGGATAATATAGGACCCGTTAATTCTGACCCACACCCGGTTCCGACGGCTGCCAGTTCTTCCCCTGGTATCACAGAAGCTTTTGGTTGATCTCATTGAATTCCAAATCGCTGGGCCATATGATACCAGGCTGGTCCATATCGGTCAATCGGTTCCAGAGATATTGCGTGTAAACCGATTTTTTTATTTTTTAAATGTAATTTCATGGCTGTTCATGTTCTTTGAGGGCAGATTACTCTGGAACCAAATGTTCCAGTTTCGCGGGACCAAAATCATTCAAAGTCCACACAAAAGTTATTCAATATGATACTTGTCTCATGTAAATGGGTCAGTTGGTTCTGAAGATATAGCCGGTTAAATGCAGGGCCAGCGCCACCACTAGGCAGCTCTAGGCATTTGCCTAGGGCGCCGGCCACTGGAGGGCGGTACTGAGCCGCCGAGGAGAGTATGGTA
The DNA here is from genome assembly GCF_055691185.1 of Crinia signifera. NCBI lineage: Eukaryota > Metazoa > Chordata > Amphibia > Anura > Myobatrachidae > Crinia > Crinia signifera. Next base: position 18,455 of record NW_028142161.1, on the reverse strand, counting down.
CCTCTCCTCGGCGCCTCAGTACTGCAGAGCTACCATAGAAAACACACCCCTGGACACAGGGGGTGCGGGCACCCGCCGCAGTATCGCCCGCACCCCATCCCCCCCGAGCGTGTGTAGGGATGACGCGGGAGCCAGGTGCTGTGCAGGCTGAGGCAGGAAGTCACGTCTGGGAAATGCAGCAGAGGTACCCGGCGGGAGAGGAGGATTTCCGCGAGTAGCGGTGAGGTGTATGGCGGTTGGCGGGGCGTGGAGGCTGGGTCAGTGGGAATCAGGCACCCGACATCCCCCCCCCCCCCGCTGTGCCACAGTATCGTGTGTCGTCGTCCCCCGCAGCGCACGTAGTTCGCGCTGAGCTGAAATCCCCCCCCCCCCCCCCACAGAGGGGAGAGGGGGCCGAGTGTCGGGGGGATTGCCTGGGGCGCAGAGAGGGTTTGCACCGGCCCTGGTTAAATGAGATAACTGGTTATAGGGGGGAGGAGGGGTGGTTTTCTCTCCCCCTCACGCCAGAAAATGCAGGGACTAGGCTGGTGTAAAAGAGGCCAACCTGGGAATGCATTTTCTGGTTTGAAAGGGGTATTATTTCAAATAGCCGGGACCTGCAGTGCTCTGAATACATCCAGGGCCGGCGCCACCACTAGGCAGCTCTAGGCATTTGCCTAGGGCGCCGGCACCTGGAGGGCGGCAGTTTGCCCCCCTCACCCCCAGCATGTGCATATAGCTGGCGGCATCGGCGTCCCTGCAGTGCTGGAGTGGGCAAGTGCTGGAGCGGGCAGGGGTGTCCGTGCCGCGGGGGTACCTGCAGCGCTGTCACTGTGTATAAAGCTGCTGTCGGCGGCGGCGGGGTCCCTGCAGTGAATAGAGAATAACTAGCACTATGCGGCGGCGCGGGAAGCGCTTCTGGGTTTGAAAACACTTGCCGCACGCTGATTGGCTGAGATTCAGCCAATCAGCGTGCGGCAAGTGTTTTCAAAATCAGAAGCGCTTCCCGCGCCGCCGCATAGCGCTAGTTATTCTCTATTCACTGCAGGGACCCCGCCGCCGCCGACAGCAGCTTTATACACAGTGACAGCGCCGCAGGTACCCCCGCGGCACGGACACCCCTGCCCGCTCCAGCACTGCAGGGACGCCGACGCCGCCAGTTTTATAATACAGGTACCACCTTCCACCCCTGGGCACCGGGGCGCCCCCACCCCGACTCGCCTGGGGCGCTCCGGTGCCTTGCACCGGCTCTGAATACAGCCAGGATCTGCTACTGTCAATCCGTGTGGCATTATGTGAATTCTGGCTCAATCCGTGTGGCATTATGTGAATTCTGGCTCAATCCGTGTGGCATTATGTGAATTTTGTCTCAATCTGTGTGTTATTATGTGAATTTTGGCTCAATCCGTGTGGCATTATGTGAATTTTGACACAATCCATGTGGCATTATGTGAATTTTGGCACAATCCATGTGGCATTATGTGAATTTTGACACAATTTATTTGGCATCATGTGTAAGGGGCAAGTATAATGAGGTCTAGTATTTTGTTGCATAATGTGTAGAAGTTGTATATGGTGTGGTACACTACACTCAAGTACACGCCCCCTGTTGAGTGGCCACACCCCCTTTTCTAGAGTGCACCTTTGGCGCGCGCACAACTACATCCTTCATTTTTGTCACGATGGCATACTTTAAATGCCAGGGCCTATTTTCCACCCTCTCTCTGCTCTCCTCTCTCTCACGGCTCTCTCAAGCTGGGTACACATATGTACAATCGTCGGGCCGTTCTTCCAATCTGCGGACGAACGGCCGTTCGATTGTATATATGTGTACGCAGTCCCGATCCCTTCGTTGCGATCGATAAACGGCCAAAAACGCTCTTGGCCGTCCACGGTCGGTCGGTCGCAGGTTCTTTGCTGCTTAATATTCTTCCGACAGGACGGCTCCATATCGAAAGAAAAGTGACATGTGTACGCACGTTCGATCGATATGCAGCCCGTTCCTGCGATCATTCCTCCCAAAAGCAGCACGCCCATGTGGGTGTTGACTAGCTGCGTCATCCCTCCATCAGCGCAGCATGTAAACAACAGGAAGTCTTCTCCCCCGTACTTTCCGCGCCATGCTGTTAAAGAATATTCGTTGTGTGTGCATTTCTTTTGAAATAAATAATCGTTGTGTGTGCATTCCTGATAGATAGATAGATAGATAGATAGATAGATAGATAGATAGATAGATAGATAGATAGATAGATAGATAGATATTTGATTTTCATTGTTCTGCATAAACACTTAACATTTATTAAGAAATACTGACAAAAAATACTGTGAACACTTTGTTTATTTGAGGTAAAACGGTGGTCGGACCTGAACAGAGTGTCACATACAGGTGCTTGCCATGACATAAGTGCCACGTGAAGGTGTAGCAGGAACGCCCGCCCACCCACCCAAAAAACATCAAACACATTGGAACATGGTGGTGTATGTAGTGGAAAGCGGTCCCACGGCAGCAACGCATCACATGGGAACATCCCGGCCTGCTCACATGGGATGCATTGCTGCCGTGAGACTGCTTGCCATGACATAGGTGCCACGAGAAGGTGTAGCAGGAACGCCCACCCACCCAAAAAACATCAAACACATTGGAACATGGTGGTGTATGTAGTGGAAAGCGGTCCCACGGCAGCAACGCATCACATGGGAACATCCCGGCCTGCTCACATGGGATGCATTGCTGCCGTGAGACTGCTTGCCACGACATACACCATTGGGTGCATGCTGCTGGCCTCCAAATAAACAAGAAGGAGAAAAAATGTTAAATAAAGTACACAAACTATTTTTTGACTTTATAATGCAAACCGTTATAAATTTTTTCATATAAAGAGTGTATTACTGCTACGCCTTTTTGGATTTTTGAAATTTTTTGGGCTACGGTATTGACTTTTCCGCTTAGTTCTTGTAGACATTTATGGACTTGTGTCATGTTTTCTTGCATTGTGCTTTCATCGCTGGACATGTCAGGTGATGGTGTGTTCTTCTCCCCCTCTGCACTGACATCTGAAATCTCGATGACATCTATAATAAGTACAGATAAAGAAATGTTTACCTTTCCACAAATGATACGTCACTATCCCATAAAGATGATTTGCAGTATACACTCACCATCTACACTGCTGGTGATCGCAATCACTTGGTGGCCCTCTGTGGTCCCTTCCATCGGCTGCGCAGCCTGGATATCATCTACAGTGACAAGGTAAAGTGACGTATTACTACACCTTGTTTTGTGTATAAAACATGTGTTGTTGTGTTGGTGTGCTGGTACAAAACCTAATAAAACACAGGTATGGGCCTCCAATCACCTATTCCAGTGATCCAAGGAACCCGTGTGATAAATTTAGACACACGGTCCCAGGAAATCAACCGAAGCAGGTGAGAAGGACCAACTAATCGGGCGCACAGCAATCGATTTTATCAATTTAATCAAATCAGAATAATTTGAAAGGAGTGTGTCTTGCTGCTCTCAATTAAGGCTCTCTGTAGTCCTTAAAAAAGTTGAATACAAGAAACAGATAGAATATTATTCTAGAGAGCGCAAGAAACACTACACAATTTAATCATATAAAAATGCAAATTTAATTAATCATAAATAAACATAAAAATAACATTTCATAAAACATGTTTTATGAAATGTTATTTTTATGTTTATTTATGATTAATTAAATTTGCATTTTTATATGATTAAATTGTGTAGTGTTTCTTGCGCTCTCTAGAATAATATTCTATCTGTTTCTGGTACAAAACCTACCTGTTGTCCTCTCCTTCTTTATTTTCAGGTTGGAGGCCCTGTCTCTGCCTTCCTCATGTCTTCTCCTGGATTGGATTTCCTCTGAGTAAAAACAAGCAACATGTCAGCAAAACACACAAAATGTAATGGATCAAGACAGTATATTAATAAAGCCACCTAGGGCATTGTACTCACTTCTTTTAATAATTCCACGAATTTTCTTGAGTTTGGCCTGCTCCTTGTGCTTCAGGTCCGACCACCGTTTCTGTAGCTGGTATTTGGACCTTCTTTTCCCAAACTTCTCCTTTATCTCCTTGCATACACGCTGCATAATAATTTCTTTTCTATAATTCGTCTTGGGGTATGTTTTTCGCGAACAATCGTAGTCCCTTCTATCCAGCATTTTTACCATCAGTTCCACCTCTGCAGATGACATGGCGGAGGCGCGCGTCACTTTTTTCTCCTTGTTGTCCTGTCTCTCAGCGATTTCTTTATCTGTTGTTATCAGTGCTGAATTGGAAAACAAAGGTGCTGTACTGGTCTCCCCCATATGCGGTGGCGCCAGACCCTCCGACATGGCTCCTCGATGTCCCGTGTCTGTGTGACGCCAAGCACGTGAGTGGGGCGGAGATTCCTGCGCTCATCCAATCACTGGGTTTCAAGCCACGTTCAGCACGAAAGAATATTCCGTCGTTGCTGTTCGTGTGATCGGAGCTGCGCTGCGAATTTTCCGGACTGTATATCGACATTTCTTTCGGTGAGTATTAAAACAAAATGTGGAGTTTTCTATGACAGGGACTTCAATCTGTGGCCCATGGGTATGCTGGGGCTTGTAGTGACAGTGTATCCTATGTCCCACAGAGTTTCAACTCCTGTACTATAGCTACAGTATATCTAGTGGCCCACAGACTGAACACCTGTACATTAAATGGTTTATGGTGTGCTTTGTGTATCAAGAAAATAATATGCCTTTTTATTGTATTTTTTGGAACAGAAATTCAACCATGGCAGAAAAAAATGTCGAATTTATGAAGGACTTCATTGAGGCCTACAGGGATCAGAATTGTCTATGGAACACCAAATCCAGAGACCATTCGAATCGGCAGAAGAGGCTATCTGCTCTGGAGGAGCTGGTGAGGGTGAGCCAGACGTACTACCCCACAGCAAATGTAGAGTGGGTCCGGACTCGGATTGCTAATATGAGGACTGTATTTAAAAAGGAACTAAATAAGGTGGAGTCCTCAAAGCGGTCTGGGGCAGGGGCAGACCAAGTCTATGTGCCCAGGCTGTGGTACTACGACCTGCTGGCCTTCACGGTGGACCAGGAGCTGCCCAGGGAATCGGTCAGCAACACTGCAAGGAACCAGCCTGCCCCCTCCACCTCCTCGTGCAACCAAGAGGTTTCTGATGACACCTTTTGCGGCACAGTAAGTAGACGGATTTTATTTTAAATATTTTTTTTTAAAGCAGATAAATATAACAACAAGTACAGTATAAAAATTGTGAACATGTAAAATTAAAAGGGGGGGTATCGCCCCCTGCAACTGACCTCTCTGTTGGGCACAACAGAGAGGTCAGTTGCAGGGGGCGATACCCCCCCTTTTGGTTATACATCGTCAATTTGACCTTCTCTGTGGCCCTAATTCTGGTTCTTCTCAGTGGTGGAGGTATACTCTTATCAGCCTGAGAACACAGTGATCAATATTCAGACATCGCAAGTGCATTTACCACATTTTTTGTATTTGGAACTTTTGGTTGGGATTGGTAATCCCTGGTATCTACACTGTTGAAGTCTTTCTGGCGCGGATTATTCTAATATTTTTTTGTGGTGTAAAATTAACGAAATAATATCATTCTGCCAATCCACAGCGCCAACACCAACAAAATACTGCATGTATTCATCCCTGGTTAATTTTGCACGCATAGATGCATTTCTGGTATTTAAATTAGTATTTGGTATTTCTGGTATCTAAATAATTAGTTTCCAGAGTTGCCAGTCCTAACGCCTCTTCAACTAGCTCACTTTCATCCATGGCAGCAACATGGTGGTGTGTGGGCTGCGTTCTTCTGCGTAGATATAAAAATATATGGAAGTCTTAAAAATCGATAGTGATACATCATTGTTACATCTTGTTTTGTTACAGCCATCGCTATTTGCCGAGGAGGAATCTTCTGCATCGCTGGAGGTGGCATCACAGCTGCCTTCACCGGCCCTCTGCTCCACCCCCACACCAACCGCCACGACCAGCGCTGAACCTCAAGCAAGCGCTCAACCTCAAGCAGAAGCACCATCAAGAAGAGGGCGCAAAAGGCCGAGGCAGACTCCAGATGCTGCGGACGTGGCAACCACCAAGATCCTGGAGTCTGCCAACAGATTGATGACCATGGAGGAGGATGATGTGGACCGGGTGGGGAGTGTATTGGCTGACAATTTGCGAAAGTTAGACCCGGCTACAAGGGTGGAGGTAGAGCGGATATTCTATGAAACGCTGTACCGGGCCCGTGTGGGGACTCTGTCCCGGCACACACGGCTCACAGATGACACCCCTCTGCCTAGGGTTGAATTTCAACCCATCAGTCCTGCCCCTATACCACAACAACCGGTATTTCACCCGGGGCAATATCCGCAGTACCAACATTATAAGCCACCAACCGGGCAAATGCAGCACCAACCGGCAACGTCGGCTAATACACTCCCACCAGGTCCACCTGGTGGCCACTTCCTTGGTTTATTGGAAAGTCCATCTCCTTCACAACCGGCGATGGATACAGGGGATTATGGGGTGGGACAAGTTTACCAGCAAATGTAAATATTTTATATAGTTGATTTAATTGCATAATTGTTTTAATAATATAGTTTAAATATTTTTATGTTTAAGTATTTCTTTATTATTTATTTCCTTGTTATTTATGTTATATTTGTTATAAGTTTATAAGTTAATAATTTATATAAAAATTAAAAATTCTCTAATCTAGTTGGTGTCCGTGTGAAAATATAATTTACCATGCAGGGTGACTATAGGGCACAGATATACATATGGGGTACATGTATGTTGTTTCAATATTTACCTTCATGTATTGCTCCTGGAGATTGTACAAAAGTACCAGGAGAAATTGGCATAGAAATAGGTGTGGTGGAGCCACTACTTGCTAGTACATAAACACCAGTACTGGGTACAGTCTGCACTCCAGGTGTCGTGGCATTGTGCCCTCCAGGAATGACTGGCACCTGAGTACTACCACTCACTTGCCGTGATTCGGTCAGTAATCTGGCCCAAGACCAGGCTATCGCCTACACCTCCTCCTCCTTGCTGCAAGAAGACGCGGAGGACAACTTGTGCGGCACTGTGAGTATACAAATTTTATTGGCAAAATATTGATTTGTACACACCAAAAAACAATATATTTACAATGACAAAAACGTACATTTTTAAGCAATCATGTCATTCTGCCACTCCACAGCCCCAACACCATTGAAATAATTCAAGTACTCGTCTCTTGACAACTTTGCTTGCGTTGATGCATTTCTGGTGTTTAAATTATTTGCCAAAGCTGTCAGACCAATAGGCTCGTCAACAACTTGGCTTTCGTCCACTGTAGCCCCCAGTTGTTGTGTGTGCACCGCTTTTCTGCGCATGTAGTTGTGCAGCACACAACAGGCCAGCACCACTTTGTCAATCTTATCTAGGCGCAGATTGATGGCACTGTGAAAAATTCTGAATTTATTACTCAGAATCCCAAACGCATTTTCAACCACTCGCCTGGCACGTGACAGGCGATAGTTAAAAATGCGTCGTTCCCTGTTCAGTGCCCTTTGTGGGTAGGGTTTAAGGACATTAGGGTGCAATGCAAAGGCTTCATCCGCCACAAAAACAAAGTTCAAACCGTGCTCATTTTCAGTCCGCTCTGGCAGATTCAGTTCATTTATTTTCAGTTTGTCATGGAAAAAGGTATTCTCCAGGGCTCCTCCATCTGAAACTCTACCATTTTTCCCAATGTCCACAAATACAAACTCGTATCGGGCATTAGCGATGGCCATAAGAACAATGCTGAAGAACCCCTTATAGTTATAATAAAAAGAGCCACTCTTTGCAGGGGGCATGATTCTGATGTGTTTGCCATCGATAGCTCCACCACAATTAGGGAAATTCCAAAGATCACGGAAATCACGTGCAATAATTTGCCACTCCTCCTTGGTCGATGGAAACTGCAATATAAAAGTATATGCGTATTAATAATCTGTTGGGTTGATTTTAGACCCATCAGCCCTCCCCCATTGCAGCCTCAAAGCTATTACCCGCCTTATCAAAATGACCCCCCACCCACTGGTGTAAAAGTTTAAATTAACAGGCATTGTAAAGATATACATATAGGGTACAGGTATGTGCACAGCTATACATATGGGGGACATGTATGTAATTTCCATATTTACCTTCATGTATTTGTCCTGTAGAACTTGGACGATGGCATCACAGGTGTCTGGTATTATCAGCCCCAGCGCTTGCGATGATATTGCGGTGGTGAATCTCAGGTCGGCAAGGGTCCTGCCTGTTGCCAGGTAACGCAGCGTTGCCACCAGTCTCTGCTCTGCAGAAATAGGCCTCCTCAAATAGGTGTCCTCTCTTTCTATTAAAGGGGTAACGAGTGCCAGCAGCTCCATGAAGGTAGCGTCATCCATACGGAGATAATTCCTGAAGTCATCAGGATTGTTCTCCCGTATCTCCTGTAGCAATGGCATGTGGGAGAAGGTGTCTCTCCTCAGAAGCCAGTCTCTGGTCCAGCAGCTCCGATTCTTGGTCCTTTTTCTTTTTTTAATAGCCTGCAATCTAATGGCCATAGCAGCCAAAATGCACGCACGAGCCTTCCTTCTCCTCAAGCTCATAATTAAAAAGGCCCAAATGCACCGATAGACGAACGTACGTACGTATATCCTGTACAGCTAGCAATGGATCTGAATAGTCACGGCTCTATTCACTGTACTACACGAACGATTCTTTGTTCTGTGATCACGCCTCGTTTTGGTATGCTCTTTTAATCCAGCCCATTATGATAATGTTGTGTACATTTTTATCGTGCGAATAGCCAGATCGGGAGAGTGTGTACGGTGGTACAATCTTTTTCTTGCGATTGTTTGGACGGGAGTACATCGGACATCGCAAGTAAAATTGTACATATACACTTCCGGTTCCGCCCCCACATGCAGTGGTAGAGGGAGACAGGAGCTCCTCCGCCCGGGTACACCACGCCGCAATTATCACGGCTCTGACCCGGAAAAAAAGCCGCCCGCCACCCTCCACTACCTTCCTGGACCCCCAGGCGTATGAAACGCCACCTTACCCCAATGCCCAGCACCGCAAATCGGCCGAGGAGGGACAGAGAAAGGCCGCTCCCGGGATCCAAGATGGCACCGGACGCCGGGACTCGGACGGCTCCCCCTGCCTCCCCGCTCTCCAAACAGAAGGAGACTACAATCGGCAGCAACCCAGGCTCACCGATCGCTGACAAACCTAACCAGGACAGTGAGTACAGCGCACCTGACACCCCGCTACCCCCGCTAACAGCCCCAGTGACATATGGGGATATGGTGGCTGCCATAAGGGCTGCCATAGGCCCCTTACTAAAAGAAGTCACAGCAGACATCAGTGGGCAGATTACTCAATTACAGCACAGAATACAAGTGACAGAACAGACTGCTGCAGAGAACTTTAATGATATAGCAGAACTGAAGGATGCAGCAAGGCAATCCCAGAAAGAATTAGCCTATTTGCACAACAAAGTCCAAGACTTGGAAAACCGCTCGCGCAGGTGCAACTTGCGCATCATAGGTCTGCCTGAATCATTGCACGGTCAAGACCTTTTTGACTTCATAAGAGTGACACTCCCTGATCTTTTAAAAATCGCTGATAGATGTGAGGATCTCATTATAGAAAGAGCCCACAGACTAGGCTCGCTTAGACCACAAGATGGCGCCAAACCACGGGCAGTTATATTTAAACCTTTGAATTTCCTGCATAAGGAACTAATATGGACTGCATCAAGAAAACAAAGGGACATCTCTTGGCAGGATCATAAAATCCTGATCTTTCAGGACTTCTCGGCCGAATTGTCCAAGGCACGCAGAGACTTCGCCCCCACATGTGCAAAACTAATTAGAGACGGAATAAAATTCGCCATGCTGTATCCGGCGAGACTTCGCATATTTAAAGATAACTCATACAAGGACTTCACATCCCACTTGGATGCAGAGGCTTTCCTTACAGACCAGGAAGAAGAATCCAGACCACACCATACCTGGGCTGATGAAAACTCGTGATTAAACCAGCTGAGATAACCCTCTTATAAGCTACACTAATCCACAAAAGAAAGAACTCCTTTCACCCAACCATTTCCTCCTCCCTCATCTACATCCCTTACACCCCGGGATCTCCTAGTTCCGTATGCCTTCCGTACTACCCCTCACCAATCCATAACCTTCCATCCCCCCTACCCCCCCCCCCCCCCTGATTACAGAGCTACAGCAATAAGGCGAGTAGCGAGACATACTAACGAGAAGGCATGCCTAAGCTAACCCTCATACTCATACCCCCCCCCCAACCACTCATCCATCACCACCTATCACCACTCTTCATTACCGAGGTGGCCAGGCTGACTTAAAATCCCAGAAGGATCCCACTTCAGAGATCGACATTAAAGCCAAAAACCCGGCTACCAAGAGAGTTCACCAGAGACATACGAACCTACTTCTTCATGGGACATTCTGAGACTCTCCCTCTCCGGTTCATATCCCCACCCTGTGGTCATATTCTAAACATGTTCCTTCTACATCCCCAACCCTCTCCTCTCCCCCCCCCCCCCCCCTACTACCCCCCCCCCCTCTGATACACTCGCCTGTGGCGGGCGACAAGTTTCCGACAAGTATTTGACAAATTTGAAAATGTTCATGAGAATGAATAACCGTTAGAGCTAGCTAGTGTTTACCTTTAAGTTGTTTAGCGTGGAGGTAGTGCCTTGGTGGGGGCGCTGCCTTAACGCCCATCTATCGTGAACCTGAGCCTCCTGATGCAAGAAGAGGATGCTCGGATACCTCCTATGGAAGTCTACTTCATAAGTTCTTCCTTCCCCCCTTTTTCCCTCCCCTTGTTCCACCCCTTTCCCCAGTTATGGTGTAGCCATACTGTCTCCAATTTGATTGCTTGTTTGACTAAAAATGTGATATCTACAGATGGGTCACGGTCCATCTTTGCTGGGGATGGCGCTGGCGTCGCCAGCCGCCATCCCCCGCCAGCGCCATGGCGATCGTGAGAAGGGGGCGCGCGCGCACGAGAGGCGCGCGCGCCCCCTTCCGACGGCGCTTCCAAACGTTTCCCCGGGTCCCCGCCGGCTTGCCGGCGGTAACCCGGGGTCCCCGCCGCCTGCCCGCATCCCCCCTAACCCCCCCCTAACCCCGTCCGTCTCCCTGAGGCGGAGACGGACAGGGTTTCCGCCACGCTAGCGACGGAGACTGAGACGCGCGTGCGCGTGAGACGCACGCGCGTCTCAGTCTCCTCGCTGGCGAGGCTGCTGGCGGGTCGCCAGCGCGTACGTTCTGGCGACCCGCCAGCAAGGATGTACAATGACCCATCTGTATGTTAGGCTTGACCCCACCCACACCCGGCCCCCATAAATGTCTACTTTGACAGTGGGTAGCTGGAATGTGGGTGGGATCAACTCTCCTCAGAAGAGGAAAAGAATACTAATGTACCTTAACAAAATCCGTGTCGATGTTATGTGCCTGCAGGAAACTCACCTTACACAACCCGAAACGGCCAAGCTCCGGATGCTCAACTGGCAGGTTCTCTCCTCAGCTTCATACAACTCCAAATCCAGGGGAGTGGTCATCCTAGCGAAAAAACAACTGCCGATCACAGCCGAAACCCTACTCACAGACCCAGAAGGTAGATACACTCTTTGTCGCATTACCATGGCCCAATCCCAATACCACATATTCAATATCTACGCCCCCAACGCCTACTCCAAACAGTTCTTCCTAAATATAATCAAGATTCTGACCCCATACATACACTTACCAATTATTTTCTGCGGTGACCTAAACCTTATATCTGACCCTGACCTAGACAAACAAATCCCAACCCACAGACCCGTACCTAAACTAGGAGTCCCAGCACTGGCCGAGAGTTTACAGCTGATGGACATCTGGAGGGTGTTTCATCCTACAGAGAAAGACTTCACATGCCTCTCCGCCTCTGCTGGAACCCTATCGCGAATAGATTATATTCTCCTCTCCACCTCCATCTTCCCGACAGTAATTACCTCATTTATTGAACCCATAGCCCTCTCCGACCACGCAGTCATCTGGCTCAAAATACGCTTAACCCCGGAAAAGAGAGAGGTTATAACCTGGAGATGCCCGTCCCATCTTATGGTGTCTTCCTCTCTAAAAGAAGTAGTGCATAGTGCCTGGGATGATTTCTCCTCTCACAACCAACCCACTGCAGCAACCAATCCGGCTCTGTTCTGGCAAGCCTCTAAGGCCACAGTGAGAGGGGCAATCATATCCCATACCTCCTTCCAAAAGAAAACCATTGCCCAAGAATTTGCTAAAGCCCAATCAGAACTATCTCTTGCATATGTTACATATAAGAACATTCCATCACCAGGCAACAAAACGGAATATCAAAAAGCTAAATCAACCTTTGAAGCCCTATTTATAAAATCAGAATCTCTATATACCTTTGCCTCCAATGCCCGCTTTTATAAATATGGCAACAAATCGAGTAAGCTCCTCTCCAATCTTTTAAAAGGCCACCAAGCACCATCGGTAATACACCCATTAAAACGTCCTGATGGCACTATGACCATCTCTAACAAACAAATTGCCCAAACCCTAACCACATTCTACTCCACTTTGTACGCAGCCCCACATCCAGACTCTGATCAAGCCAAAAGCTTCTGGGAAGGTCTCCACATCCCACACTTAACTCCCCATGAGGCTGATACCTTGTCCACCCCTGTCACTCTAGAGGAAGTTCAAAAAGCCATAGCAGGATTACATTCGGGAAAAGCGCCTGGCCCAGATGGATACACCCCAGATTACTACAAATTATTATCCCCGAAAATTTCCCCCATCCTGAAGGATGTGTTCAACCAAATTATGACTACTAACATCGCCCCCCCTCATTTTAACCTGGCCACTATCAAAGTTCTCCCGAAAACAGGCCGTGACCTGACTGATCCGGGTTCATATAGACCCATATCCCTCCTGGATATTGATTACAAAATCTTAACCAAAATACTAGCTGAAAGGCTGAAGCTCCTAATGCCTTCACTGATACACCCAGATCAGACCGGCTTTATAGCCAGCCGTAACCCAGCAACAAATATCAGGAAGGTATTATCAGCTCTATACAAAGCACGGGGATCCATGTCGGACGCCTCTCTGGCGATACTCTCTCTGGACGCGGAGAAGGCGTTCGACATGGTCCTCTGGGACCACCTATTCGACACACTAAACAAATATTCTATCCCAACCAAATTTATCAATTTAATTCGCGCCCTCTACACCAACTCCTCATCCCGAATAATGTGCAATGGCTTACTCTCTGACCCTTTCCCCATACAACGCGGAACCAGGCAAGGATGCCCACTATCACCCCTACTTTTTGCTTTGGCATTAGAACCCCTTGCCACTGCGCTACGTCAAGCCCCCACATTCGGAGGCATCCAAATAGGAAATGTCGACCTGCGTGTCTCACTATTTGCTGACGACATGCTTCTCTTTCTCACATCCCCTGAACACTCCTTACCCGAAGCCCTCAAACTAATCCGAAACTTTAGCTCCTTCTCAGGCTACAAAATTAATATAACAAAATCCGAACTCCTAATGCTGAAAGGCCCCCCCCCCCCGCTCTTCCCAGAGGATTCAGACCTATATAAGATTAAACACCAATCCACACAGATAAAATATCTAGGAATCCAAATTCCGGACAGGTTGGACAAATTATACTCTTGTAATTTCGATCCCCTGATATCACAGATGACGAATACCATGGAAACATGGGGGAACTTACCCCTGTCTCTGCTGGGAAGAGCGGAGGTTATCAAATCAATAATAATCCCGAGGCTCCTATATGTCCTTCAAATGATCCCCATGAAAATTTCCAACACTGATGTTAAAAAGATCAACTCAAAAATAACAAAGTTCTTGTGGAATGGGAAAAGAGCCAAAATAGCCCTACACAAACTACACACTCCTAAACATTTAGGAGGCCTAAACATCCCAGACCTCAAACTCTATTCTAAATCCCTTCTATGTAGATTCGCACTGGGATGGCTAACAGAAACAGGAACCTACTCAGACTATGATCTAGACTGCGCCCTTTTTGCGCCCTTCTCCCCAAATGCTCTACTACACATCCCAAAATCCAAACTACCCAAGCAGATATCCCAAAACAAACTTTTTATTGACATTCACTCTGCTTGGTGGGCTATCACAAAAGCACTAGGCTTATCCCCACTAATTACACCATGGATGTCTCTATGGGGCAACCCGGCGTTCCCTCCCAGCCTAGACTGCACAGGCTTCAAGCGTTTAATCCAGAAAGGGTTAAAAAGCATCTCCCAAGTGTTTGACCCAGGAGGGCACCCACACACAATCCCTGAGCTACAAAGCTTATTCAATCTTCCAAACTCCTCGACATTCCCTCTTATACAACTCAGTCATTACATCAGATCTCTTCCCCCACTTCCACAAACTGAGCCTGCTACGTTGTTAGTGTCCGGAGCTGTGGCCAAATTCCAAAAGGGTAAGTTCAAATCCAAATTATTATATGACCCCATTGTGGCCCTCCCAGGAGCCAAATACCATAAACAAATAATAGAGTCGTGGTTGAAGGATAATATTTTATTAGCAGATTTAAGCCTGATATTCTCACACCATCAGCAAACGCTGAAGATTCTGAAATCATCCGTACTCCAGGAGGTCCATATAAAATTTGTACACAGGGCATATGTATCTCAACACCAACGGAGCTTTTACGTGGAAGACGAGGATGGTTCATGCCTGAAATGTCGATCCCCAAAAGCTTCACTTATCCACAATTTCTGGTCCTGCAGGCACATAACGAGATTCTGGAACAAGGTAGTAACATATATAAGATGTAATTTTCATTTTGAAGCAACCTTTGACCCCCTACCCCTATTGTTCGCAAATTTTGAAACATGGCAGATACCACCCCCCACAATTAGACTCACGCCTATTCTCACCCTCTTGGTAACGGTGGCCAAAAAGGTCATTCTCAATTCATGGATAACCTCCCACATACCAACAGTGATGGAGGTGGAGACCTTACTCCTTAAATATCTATATTACGATAAATATGACCTCCTGAGAAACTCCTCACCTGCATCTCACGTGAAGTTTTGCTCGACATGGGCCCCCTTTATCAACAGCCGCCCTCTAACTCAGAAAAGAGAGATCTGAAAACTCCTAGAACTACCTGAATCTGCACTATAGCTATGACCCCCTCTTGGAGGATAACCCCATGAAGAGTTAAAAAAAGAGACTAACAAGCTACACTCATCCCCCCTCCCCCCCCCTCTCTCCCCTCTGTCTTTCCTTCCCCCCCACCCCCCCCCACCCCCCCCCCCCCCCCCCCGATAGATATTGCTTAATGTTATGTTTACGTTCCACCAGTTTGAAAAATTGGAAAAAGTTAGGATAAAAGCATGATATGTTTAAATCTCATTGCTACTCTGGAGTAACATATTATAAAGAAACTGCTCAGGCCACGGAGAGAGATATGTGATTTCCCTCAACATTGTATATTTACCTTTATTTGACAAGTGTGGCTAAATGCGTTTCACCCAATATTATACCCTGACTTGGTGAAGGCTCATCTGTGATGGCCCCACCGTGTCCATATGTGAATATCTGGAGATTTATTTTGTTGTACTACTCATGCCTTGTCCTAAATAAACATAATTTAAAAAAAAAAAAAAATTGTACATATGTGTACGCGCAGATCAGTCGTATGTTTTGGACGGCCGAACGTGTATTCGGTCGATCGAACGGTCGCAAGAAAAATGAAATTGTACATATGTGTACCCAGCTTTAGTATGTACACTGACACCACTAACACCGCCCCTCCCAAATCCTCTCCTCTCATGGTGCCCCCCTGTCATTCTATCCTGGATCCGCCCCTGATCACCTGTGAAGTGTACTTCACATCTTAGTAAAGTTCACCCTGTGTCTCTGGTCACTGTGGTGCAGCGTTCTGATTGTGAAAGTGGCAGCTCACGTCAGACGCCAACCACACACAGGCACCTGTTGTGAGCTGCTATTCACCCAGGACCCGCCGTTGATATTAAAGCGGGTCAATATGCTCTCAATGAGACATAGTGTAATGATTCTTTTCCAGTTGTACAGGATTAATTGCACGCGCGGTTAGGTGGATAACAAAAGTCAGTTACCACCTACAACTACTTAGCAACGATACAATTATGTTTATTGGTGGATACTGACCTCTTCACATTATAAAGTCATCTGGGACACACCCTGAGGGGGTCACACACAGTCAGGATATATTATCCTTTTTAAATCACATTTTGTGTTCTATGTTTGTTATTTGTGTGTCATACTTGGCTACTATTTTAAATGTATGCAATAAAAGTTACATTTTAATCAAATGTATTCTCCATGTGCACCACACAGCGACAAACTTCCTTTCCCTTGCTATACTATCACATCTATCCTATATTCCGAATTCTGCTCCTCAGCTCTGTGGGGGGAATTGAAGGGTTTTGCATCTTGGCCCTATTCAGGTCTGATCGCAGTACAAATTTGTTCTCAAAATGAGCAAAATCATGTGCACTGCAGGGGGGCAGATGTAACATGTATAGAGAGAGTTAGATTTGGGTGAGTTATTTTGTTTCTGTGCAGGGTAAATACTGGCTGCATTATTTTTACACTGTAATTTAGATTTCCGTTTCAACACACCCCACCCAAATGTAACTCTCTCTGCACATGTTACATCTGCCCCACCTGCAGTGCACATGGTTTTGCTCATTTTGAGAACAAATTTGTACTGCGATCAGATCTGAATAAGGGACCATGTGTCAGCCACTAGATGGCTCCCCTGCAGCACTACAAGTATAGCTGTGATCAGGCACAGAGGCTAATGCTGACATTACTGCTATGGTGTTCTGTCATTGTGATGGACTGTATATACCAATACCTTGGACAGAGAGAAGACAGGTGTGAGGGGGTGATACAGTTGACATAAGGGGTAATGGGGAGGACAGAGGGACAGGTGTGAGGGGGTGATACAGTGACATGAGGGGTAATGGGGAGGACAGAGGGACAGGTGTGAGGGGGTGATACAGGTGACATGAGGGGTAATGGGGGGGGGGGAGGGACAGGTGTGAGGGGGGTGACACAGGTGACATGAGGTGTAATGGGGAGGACAGGGGGACAGGTGTGGGAGGGTGATACAGTGACATGAGGTGTAATGGGGAGGACAGAGGGACAGGTGTGAGGGGGGTGATACAGGTGACATGAGGGATAATGGGGGGGAGAGGGACAGGTGTGAGGGGGGTGATACAGGTGACATGAGGGGTAATGGGGAGGACAGAGGGACAGGTGTGAGGGGGGTGATACAGGTGACATGAGGGGTAATAGGGAGGACAGAGGGACAGGTGTGAGGGGGGTGATACAGGTGACATGAGGGGTAATGGGGAGGACAGAGGGACAGGTGTGAGGGGGTGATACAGGTAACATGAGGGGTAATAGGGAGGACAGAGGGACAGGTGTGAGGGGGTGACACAGGTGACATGAGGGGTAATGGGGAGGACAGAGGGACAGGTGTGAGGGGGGTGATACAGGTGACATGAGGGGTAATAGGGAGGACAGAGGGACAGGTGTGAGGGGGGTGATACAGGTGACATGAGAGGTAATGGGGGGGGGAGGGACAGGTGTAAGGGGGTGATACAGGTGACATGAGGGGTAATAGGGAGGACAGAGGGACAGGTGTGAGGGGGTGATACAGGTGACATGAGGGGTAATGGGGGGGAGGGACAGGTGTGAGGGGTGATACAGGTGACATGAGGGGTAATGGGGAGGACAGAGGGACAGGTGTGAGGGGTGATACAGGTGACATGAGGGGTAATGGGGAGGACAGAGGGACAGGTGTGAGGGGGTGACACAGGTGACATGAGGGGTAATGGGGAGGACAGAGGGACAGGTGTGAGGGGGGTGATACAGGTGACATGAGGGGTAATGGGTAGGACAGAGGGACAGGTGTGAGGGGGTGATACAGGTGACAGGAGGGGTAATGGGGAGGACAGAGGGACAGGTGTGAGGGGTGATACAGGTGACATGAGGGGTAATGGGGAGGACAGAGGGACAGGTGTGAGGGGGTGATACAGGTGACATGAGGTGTAATGGGGAGGACAGAGGGACAGGTGTGAGGGGTGATACAGGTGACATGAGGGGTAATGGGGAGGACAGAGGGACAGGTGTGAGGGGGGTGATACAGGTTACATGAGGGGTAATGGGGAGGACAGAGGGACAGGTGTGAGGGGGTGATACAGGTGACATGAGGGGTAATGGGGAGGACAGAGGGACAGGTGTGAGGGGGTGATACAGGTGACATGAGGGGTAATGGGGAGGACAGAGGGACAGGTGTGAGGGGTGATACAA